>NC_091475.1:204753037-205053037 GCF_036971445.1 Narcine bancroftii
GATCAGGGGAAGCCTCAGGACATCAGTGCTTGTGTTCTGCGTCATGTAGATGATTAAAGTTCAAATTAAAAGAACCCCCCCCCCCAAATTGCCAGGAAGCGCAAATTCCCGGGTATGAAAGGCTTGGGAGGTCCGGCATTCCCTGGAATTTCACCATCTCCAAGTAGGGCCACCGCTTGCCCACGGTGTGAAAAGGCCGAGTGACTTTACTGTTTATCAATAATATTTATTTTAATACATATAGATATGTACTGTGTTTATGTATTGCTTGTCTGTACGCGTGTTATGACTGTATGTGTTTTTTGCACTGTGGACTGGAGAACGCTGTTTAATTGATTTGCATGAGTACAGTCGGATGACAAATAAATGAAGTGAAGTTATGAACTGAACCAGAGTTTTTCAGTGAGATCATCTGCTACATTAGCATCTAAAATGTCTGCTGTTACTCCATGATCATTGATCTGTGTCTGATTCTCCTCGAGGACTTGTCCCAGCTTGAAAACACATGCCTTGTGTCAATCAATAATTTAAATTCTCAGGGAGAGACTTTCAAAGATAGAATTGGAGACATAAACTCAAAGTGTTGACATCAACAATGAGCTCCTGTTGTTTGTCAGACAGGAAAATTATGGCTGTTCAATGTGCAGTAAGTGTATTAGCAATGATTTTCTTTATTAAAGTTTTTGTGGTGATGTATCTTCTCATATCAAGAAATGTAGAATAGAGCAGAGGAAGGAACATGAGGAAAGGTTTCATGTCAATATTGCCGAGTTAAGGTTAGCATAGCGGTTACGGCAACACCGATGAGTCGATGAGATGGAAGATCTTGGGAAATGTTGCGAGAGTAACATGGACAGGACAAAGGAGATGATTGTGGACTTCAGGAGGACCAGGAACGACCATCCTCCACTCTACATTAACCACTCTGTGGTAGAGAGGAAGGAGAGCACCAAGTTCCTTGGAGCTCACTTAACTTGGTGACCTATTGTGGGCACTCAACACCTCCTCACTTGTCAGGAAGGCGCAACAGCGAATACACTTCCTGAGGTGGGCAAGGCTACCAGCCTCCATGACGTCAACCTTCTACACGACCTCTATTGAGAGCATCCTGGCCGGCTGCATCACAGTGTGGCACAGTTGCTGCAGAGAAATGGATTGGAGGTCAATTCACAGCACCATAAGAGAGGCAGAGAGGATCAGTGGAGTCTCCCTCCATCCCCATCGACATGATCTACCGGGATTGTTGTCTGAAGAGGTCGTGCAAAATCGAGGACCCCTTCCGCCCTGCACACAGCATCTTTCAGCTGCTCCCGTTGGGGAAGAGATACAGGAGGATCAGAGCCAGCCCCACCAGGCTGGGGATCAGCTTCTTCCCACAGGCAGTGAGAATGCTGAACGACCAAAGGAACTGCCCACACTGACCAGCCGAGACTCTCATAAGTATAAAACGTAATTTATTTATGTGTATAGATAAAATACTTGACCAGGATATGTATTGCTTGTCTGTATGTGTGTTATGTCTGGTTGTGTGTCTGCGTGTTTTGCACCGAGGACCGGAGAACGCTGCTTCAATCAGATGACAATAAACTTGACTTGAACGCTACTACAGGGCTAGTGACCTGGCTTTGTGTCTGGTACTGCGGGTAAGGCATTTGTATGTTCTCCCTGTGACTTTGTGGGTTTCCTCAGGGTGCTCCAGTTCCCCCCACCCTCCAAAACCATACAGAGGGGTTGTAGGATCATTGATGCATTTGGGCTGTATATCCACATTTAAATTTATGTTCCTCTGAGCACATTATCACAATTCTGATCAAAGCTGACCAATCTCAAACAGATGCCAGATTTGGGTGTTCACGCCATTATCGGTTTAACTTCAGGCTTCCAGCAGAAGCATAATTTTCCTCTTACAAAGAAAGGATTTGTATTTGTGGATGTTATTTGGCTCACCAATGTCAGACAGCTCTGTGACAGCTGCTCAAACAAATGCATGACTGTCTCAGACAGAGAGCGCGAAAAGGGTCATGTCGAACAAACAGGAGAGTGAAAATGACGCTGAAGATTAGATCAAGGGCCAGGATATGAGTGGATGATGGAGCCAGTTGGTGAGGGGGAACGGTTCAGCTGGTAGAGTCAAATTAAGAATAGGGGAGGTGCCACGAGGACTCGGGAGTCATGGAGCGCCAGTCACTGAAGGTTGGAATGCAGTTGCAGCAGGCGGTGAGAAAACGAAATATCATATTGGCGAAGTAACATGCGGGAAAACTTCTTCACTCAGAGAGTGGTGGCTGAGTGGAATGACCTTCCGGAAGAGGTGGTTGCAGTGGGGTCAACTTTGTCATTTAAGAGAAGGTTGGATGAGTGCATGGATGTGAGGGGATGGGAGGGTTATGGAGTGGGGAGGTGGAACTAGTGGAGTTCTCTTAAAGTGGTGTGGACTAAAGGGGCAGAGATGGCCTGTTTCCATACAGTAATTGTTATATGATTATATGATAGGTTTTGAAGACAGAAGCTGCGAAGTCCTACTACAGTTGTTTAGGGCCTTGAATCAGAATCAGAATTTATTGTCCAGAACAACTCATGAAATTCGGTGTTTGGGGGCAGCATCAAAGTGCAAACATACATATTATGAACCATCTTACGACATTACTATAAAAATAAATAAATAAAAGTAGCCGGGCAGTACCTTTGGTTCAAAGCTTATTCAGGAATCTGCAGGGAAGAAGCTGTCCTTGTGCCGCTGAGTCTTCATCTTCAGGCTCCTGACCTTTTCCCCGATGTTAGCAGAGGGAAGAGGGTGTGGCTTGGGTGGTGGGGGTCTTTGAGGAAAGAGGCTGCTTTTTTAAGACACCGCCTCATGTAGATGTCCTGGATGGATTGAAGTCTGGTCCCTGTGATGTCGCAGGTCGAGCTAACAATCCTCTGGAGTTTATTCTTACCCTGAGAGCTGGCGCCTCCATACCAGGCAATGATGCAACCAGCCAGATTGCTCTCCACGGTCCACCTGTAGAAGTCTTCAAGAGTTTCTGGTGACCTACTGAATCTCCTGAGACGACTCACAAAGAATGCCACTGGTGAGCCTTCTTTGTGATTGCATCAACGTGGAGGTTCCAGGACAGATGTGTGGGGGCCACACCTTGAATATTGCATCCAGTTTTTGTCTCCTGATCTGAGGAAAGGTGTTCTTACACTTAAGGGGTACAGCAAAGGTTCACCAGACTGATCCCTGGGGTGGGGGGAGAATGACGTGGATAGATGAGGGTCACAGTTATTGGAATTTGGAATGAGAGTGGATCTCATTAAGATGTGCAAAATTCTGACAGAAGTAGGCAGTTTGGATGCAGGAAGAATATTCCCGATGTTAAGGAATCCCACAACTAGGGGACACAGTCTAAGGATAAAGGGGGAACCACCTTGGACTGAAATGAGGAGAAATGTTTTCACTGAGAGAGTTGTGAACCTCTGGGACTCTCGACCACAGAAAGATTGTTACATACCTTCAAAAGGGTGTTGGATGTGGCCCAACTGACTAAAGGGATCAAGAGGCAACCAGAGGAAACAGGAATAGGCTACTGAAGCTACATTATCAACCATGATCTCACTGAATGATGGTGCAGACCTGAAGGGCTGAATGGCCTCTTGCTCCTATTTTCTAGTCACTGCATCTCCGCACTAGAGACTTTGGTTCAATCCTGGCCCTGTGCACTATCTGTGTGGAGTTTTTCACATCCACCCTGTGACCGCATGGGTTTCTCCTGGGGCCTTCAGTTTCCTCCCACTTCCCAGATGCTGGGATCCGGAGGAAACAACAAGGAGCTGGACAAACTCAGCGCATGAGGCAGGGTCCATCAATCTAAACAGACAGTCATTGTTTTGGGTCAGGACCCTCAGCAGCTCGTTGTTTGCTTAAGATTCCAGCATAAGCAGATTTTGTGTTTCTCTACTAATCATGCACCTGTATTAGTTTTGTCTCCCTTGATGCACCACCGTTAGACTAGCAGTTAGGACAACACTATTACAGCACCAGCCACCTGCGTTCAAATCCAGTGCTCCCTCTAAGGAGTTTGTATGTTCTCCCCGAGTCTGCATTGGTTTCCTTTGGGTCCTCAGGTTTCCTCCCACCTTCCAAAATAGGCTGTAGGTTAATTGGAGTATTTGAATAGCAGTGGATCATGGGCTGAAGGGCCTGTTTCTCACTGTCTGGCTCTGACAATAACAAACAGGAAGAGTAGGCCAATTGGCGTGCGGATTCATTCAATGAGATCGGGTCTGATCCGGCCATGGATTCCAGCATGTTTGTTTTTCTCTACTAATCCCACACCTGTATTAATTCCATATCCCTCAATGCAGCATGGTCAGTACAGCATCTGGGCTGCCACAAGCCCCCACAATGAGCTTGTCAACTTCATCCTCTTTACGGCAAACTTCTGCCCCAATCTCAAACTCTCCTCTTCCTGGACTTCTCCATTTCCGTCTCAGGAGACAAGGTTTCCATGGACATATATTACAAGCCCTCTAACTACTTGGACTACAACTCGTCACACCCTGTCTCCTGACAGGATTCTATCCCCTTCTCCCCATTTCTCCATCTCTTCTGCATATGTTCCCAAGATGAGGTCTTCCAGTTTAGATCTTCCCAAATGTCTGCCATCTTCCACAAATGTGGCTTCCTCTCCACCACTCTCAGCTGCCCATGGCTCCCCTCTCCCCCTCTGCCCCCAGATGCAACAAACATAGAATTCCCCTCATCCTCACCCACCACCCCACCAACCTCTGCATCCAGCACATCATCAGCTGGGATTTCCAGTACCTACTACAGGATCCCACCACCAGACACATTTTTCCCTCTCCTTCCCTCTCGACCTTCTGCAGCGACCGCTCCCTCCGTGATTCCCTCGTGTACTCATCCCTTCCTACCTATCAACTGCCCACCCCCTAGCACCTTCCCCTGTGCCCACAGGAGGTCCAAAACTATGCACCTCTCTTACTATGGCCAGTGCCCAAACAGGCCTTTCAAGTGAAGCAACACTTCACCTGTATATTCAGAGGACTTATTTACTGCAGACCACCTGTAGATTGGGGAACAATACCGTATCTTCTATCTGGGCACTCTCCAGCCAAATGGCATTAACATTAACTTCTTTGCTTTCTACTAAAATTGCTCATCTTTTCTTTCCTTTCTGCCTTTACGGTTTTTCCATTTCTCCCCTCCCTTCCCCCTTCATCCATCTAGCCATCCCTCCTCCCCCTAATTGCTGCTGTCCCCTCCTTCCTTTCTCTATCTATCATCTCCTGCTTTTGCCATTCCCCCTTTCCCATCTTACTTTTTATTCAGATGCCTGCCAATGTTCTCTTATACCTTGACGAAGGGCACAAGCCCGAAACGTCGGTTATGTATTTTTACCTTTGCTACATAAAGGGCACTGTTTGAGCAGCTGAGTCTCTCCAGCGTTTTTACAGTTAGTATCGTGGTTCGCGCAACATGATCACAGCACCATTGACCTGGGTTAGAATCCAGCATTGTCTGTGAGGTTGAAGGTAAATTGAGGTATTTGAGCATGGGCTCACGGGCCAGAAGGGCCTCTTGCTGTGATTCAACTATCTGTCAAATTTCCTCTTCAATGTTGTCGCAGCCCCTGCCTCCACCAGCTCCTTTGCCAACTCCTTCTGGATACCAACAATGCTGTACATGAAAATTCTACCCTTCAGTTCCCCCTTAAACCACCTCTTTCACTCCTCAAATGGAAAGTTTTTGGCTTCTCTTTCTACAGAAAACAGTCAGTGCCTATCTACCTTACCCATGCCTTTCATAATTTTATTTACCTCTATCTTATCTCTCACCTCCAATTTCTCCAGGCAAAACAGACATAGCCGATCAAATACCTCCCCGTAACTCAAAGCCCTCTGCATCAGGGCAATCTCCTTGTGAATCTTTTCTTCAACTTCTCCTGCTTCGCCACATGCTTCCTTGAGTTTGGTGACCAGAACTACACTCAATACTGCACATGCAGCCCAAGTAATGATTTGCATGACTCTAGGACAGGGGTGGCCAAACCGTGGCTCGCGAGCCACACACAGCTCTTTGACCTTTAATATGGGGCTCGCTGCGGGTCTCCCCCCTCGTCCACCCAACTCGCTCTGCCAGTCTCCCCCCTCACCCGCCTGACTCGTGTCTTTATTTGCCTGATATTTTCAACATTGTATTTTAGTTATAAAAAAAAAATGATTGTAATAAGACTAATTTTGTCAGGTGGAAATCTGATTAAAATAGACAATAGACAATAGGAGCTGGAGTAGGCCCTTCGGCCCGTCGAGCCAGCACCGCCATTTTACATATTTGTGTCTTTGATTACTGAAATTAATACAAATTATCAGTTTAAAAAGTGTATGCATGAATAAATATTATTGCATTTAATATGCATTTCTTAAAATTTATATAAATGTTCTTGTTACAAAATGTGTATGTAACAATAAAAACGTATGTGTGAATTTTGTTCTCGTCCTGCGGCTCTCAAGCATCTGAGCTTTATCATTTGTGGCTCTTACATTAAGCAAGTTTGGCCACCCCTGCTCGAGAAGATTCTTGAAAACTTCTACAGGTGTACCATGGAGAGCATTCTGGCTGGTTGCATCACTGCCTGGTACGGAGGTGCCAGCACTCAAGACAGGAAAACAATCTCTAGAGGGTTGTTAACTTGGCCTGTACCAATGTTCCGTCTCATTTTTAGTAGTCAATGCGCTCAAAAATCTAATGTTGTGCAAATTGTTTTCCTCTGACAAAAGTCTGCATGCACTGATGCAATAAGTATAATTAGGAATTAGTACATTATTTGTAGGTAACGAACCTTTTGTGCACTCATTAATTTCCTTTGTGCGCTGGTCGCAAAATGGTTGTTCGCGCACATGCACGCATCTTAGAGGGAACAGTGTCTGTGACATCATGGGCACAAGTCTTCTCTCCATCAAGGACATCTACAAGAAAGCAGCCTCTATCCTCAAAGTGCCCTCTTCACTCTGCTACTATCAGGAAAAAGTTACAGGAACACTCAACAGCACAAGGACAGCTTCTTAATCAGATTCCTGAATGAACAATGAATCACAGACACTGGCTTATTTTGACTTTTCATGCACTATTTTTTTTAATTTATTTTGTAAGGCGGTTCATATAAATGTTTGTACTGTGATTCTGTGGCAAAACACCACATTTTTTGACATGTTTGGGACAATAAAATGTGATTCTGATACATTCTGACTGCCACACTCAATGCCTCCAGCTTTTCGGTGTTTTTACAAACCTAAACTTCAGATGGGATCTCACTAGGTCCCTACATAAATGGTGCAAGCTTTAATTTAATTTGCATTCAAATCCACCAACAAAGATAAGAGCCAAGAACAACCGATGCTGCAAACCTGCACAAATGTTCAGCAGCTGGAGGGACCTAGCAGTCGGGCACCATCCATGGAGAGAAGTGGACGGTCAACATTACGGGTTGGCATATTTTCTCAAGGCTGAGGTGGGAAGAGGGGGAATAGCCAACAAAAAGGGGAGAAGTTCTGGGGGAATTGCCAAGAGGTAGATACTGCACAGATAGGTGAAGGTGAGAGAGGTGGAGTGGGGAGACAGGCAAGGGAGTGGAGGTGGTCACCACTGGGGAAGGGGATGGGAGTGAAATTCAGTTCTTGATGGACTGGGAGAATAGAACCATTCAAAGGAGAGATGGAAACAGTGGAACTGGATCCCTGGGTGGATGTGACCTGTCATTGCAAAATCCATGTTCATACCATTAGGTTGTAGGCTAGCTACCCCGATGGAGTGTAATATTTCTTCACATTTATGTTTGGTAGTGGATGAGGCTGAGGACAAACCCCACTCTGCAATTGGTTCCTTGACTTCCTCCTCTGAAGCAGTTCCCGATTTAGGCATAAACTAAACGAGCTACACTTAAGGCCTCACAATCCATAGGGGCCTCAAAAATATGTCAACATATTAAAAAATGTTTAAAAATTATAGTTTTGTTTTCAGGCTCTTGTTATATTCCCAGAGGCCTCCAAATCCCAGCAGCAAGAGAAATTCACCAAGATAATGGTTACTTAAACAAAAGTTACTTTTAATTTTCTTTAAACATACTAATAGGATCAATCTTTAACTTATTACTATTAACTAAACCTAAATTAACCCTCTTCTAATTCTAAGCGCACGTGTGTGCAATGCATATATGTTCAGGAAAGTTCTTTGATTCACAATCCAATCTCACTTCTCACTTCTCCAAGTTCACCGCTATCAGGGCATTTCTTAGACTGTGCACAGAATTTAACATTTATGGATCTTCACCAGGTGCTGGTGCTTAAAGGTAAATGGTTACCACTCAGGAAGACTCTTGATGGTTTCAGAGAGAGATTTGTTGCTCTTTGGACACGCACACAACCTGATTCCCTCTGATCAGCCACTTCAGTGTCTTGCCGAAGAAACTTGCCCAATCATGGGTTTTCCATATGATAACCTCTTCTTCCAGGTCACCACAGAGTTCCTCTTGTTTCCCTTATTTCAGGAGAAACACTCCAGCCACCCATTTCCTTTTGGAAGGACCTCAAGGGTTTTGTACAGGCTGAACTCAGAACTCACAACCCTTCAATGTCTTCAAAATGGGGTTTTTCAGCCAGCTTGCAGTCTCAACTGCTACTGTTGAACTGACTTCTCTCTCTCTCTCTCTCTCTCCCTCTATCTCTCTCTGAAAGATGAATCCTGTTTGCTTTTTTCTCTCTCTGCTTGTAAAAACCAAAATTACCTCTCCCAAGGCTCCAAACCCAATCTTTGAAAGATCTTATCAGTACTTGAGCTTCTGTTCCAATTTGCATCTCCTTGTGAAGTTCTTTCCAAAGCAGTCCCATTATCTCTGCAAAATCACTCGGAGCCTCAACGTTTAGTTTCAGCAAAGTTCTTGCATTTTAAATGAGACGTCTTTCGTGTCTCTGATTTATAAATGACCTACACGAAACCCTCGCAATCTATCTCTTTTAAATCATATTTATCCATAACCATACTAATATAGCCCATAACACTATTCTATATTATAATCTATGATAGAGATCAAGCCTACCAAATTATAAATATGTAATTAGTAAATGTATTCATTTGGAAATCATTTGTATTATATTTTTTTTTTGACATAGGGACCTCCAAGCTTAAAAAAAGCTCAGGGCTTCAGCAAGTCTAAATCCATCACTGATCTGAAGACTACAGTTAGTACAAATTGGAAACAACATGTCCTCCTCACTGACGATCAACACTGGTGCACTTCAAGGATGCGTGCTTAGTTCTACTTGTTGTAACCCTCAGCTTCCTGTGATACTGTTGCAAAACAACAAATTTCATGTTATGTTCATGACCATTAATTCTGATTTGGATTCTGTGTGTGTGGGAAAGGCGAGAGGAATTCAAATGGCCGGGAATTGGATGAAAAACTGCTAATAACAATGGTCAACATATTTCTGCCTTTCCACTCCGTGTAAGTGAGTAAATACTTTATTGTCATTGGGAAAGAAAACACCATGAAATTTTTAAAACGCAGCCTGCAGTGTTGATAAATACAATGTGCGTGAGCCTTAAAAAAAACAAGAAAAAAGAAGCAGTCGCATTAAAACCAATCCAAAAATACACTAATTGGCAGAGTTTAATTCTCAAGTGGGTCTGGGATAGAAAATGATTTGGGATCTGTTTGCCCATCATTTAATGGATCTGTATTGTCTACCCAAGGATGATGGGTCCAACAAATGATGGCCCGGGTGAGTGGAGTCTTTCCCGATACGATGAGATCAAAATAAATCCTCCAAAGAGGACAAGGGCCATCCAATAATATTCTTGGCTGTATTGATAATCCTCTGAAGATCCCTCTTATCTGCTGCTGTACAGCTGGAAAACCACACGGGAATGCAATAAGTCTGCAGGCTTTCAATAGAGCAGCGGTAGAAGGACACCAATAACTTCTCCTGTAGATTGAAATAGCCATGTAGAAGGTTCAGATTTGGAGCTCAGGGTTGCCGATGCTTTGGACTGGAGTCTGCAGCTGCTGTGGCCACAGGAGCTGTGGAGGTGAATTCATGGACATTCAGTGACTCTTGGGGGGGGGGGGGGGGGATCTCTCTTTTGCTTCTCTTTCTCTGACTGTAAGAGGCGCTCAGCAATTTCTGCCGATGGTGAATCTGTCTGCCTTAAGACAGACTAAAGCAAATTTCGTGTAATAATATACCTGTTTTATTACATGACAACAAAGGAATCTTAAATCTTGAAGATTTCTTTACTTAAGTTATACTCAGCAGAAATGAGCCTGAGGACAGAAACGTGACTGTGGTGAATGTCTGCCAAACTGCCTGTCTCCCCTCTGGTGAGCCTTGCTGTACTAACATTGGCTGTGCATTATCTCTGCTGTTAAGGACACTCCCCTTGGATATAACTGTATATGCATCTATTGTCTTTCATTATTGTCCCATGAATTTCTGCTAATAAAAGCCACGATTATTCTTTGACCACATCGTCTTTGTCTACTTCACCAACTGGCCCTTCAGTGACTTAACAGCATTTCCAAAGAATTGCATTCTGATGGACCAATGTACGGTGAGCCAAAATGTATGCTGTGCTATATCTGAACTTGAATATCCAGCGTGTTGATTTAGAGGCAAGGATACCATAGGTGAGCAGGCAGTCAGCCTAAATTAATAATTGAGAAAGGAAAATGAGGATTGAGTGATTTTAAAATAAATCATTAAACTGGATGTTATAAATCACACAGCGAGACAATCAGATGAGCTATTGATGAAAGTGTGCATTGAAGGTATGGCAAGATATTAAATTCTTGTTGCCAAAGGAAGTGACAACATGTGGCGTGGAAGCAGGACCTTCAGCCCACTGAGTCTGTGCTAACCATTAAGCTCACATCTCCACTAAAGTTGTTTTATTTCTGTTCTCATTCCCTTCGCTTAGAACAGAGATGGGGATGTATTTAAGGCAGAGATTGATAGGTTCTTGATTGGTCATGGCATCAAAATTTATGAGAAGGCCAAGTAGTGGAGCCGAGTGGGAAATGGATTAGCTCCTGACTGAAAGGCAGTGCAGACTTGATGGGCTGAATTGCCTATTTCTGCTCCTATGTCTTATGCTCTTAACAACTCTCCCACATTCCCTCAGTCACCTGAGCACATGTGCTAGGCTACTTACTTTTGGGGTGTGGGAGGAATTTGGAGCATCCAGGGAGAGGAGGGAAAGTAAAGAGGTCGCAGCAAGAAAGTGCAACCTCTGCAGAGACAGCGACGGAAGGTCAGGAAGTCTCCGGAGCTGCGAAACAGCATCTCAAAGTGACACTATGCCACATAGTCTTGCTAATACGTGATTCCGAGAAGGACCAAGATGGTTGACTTTACAGCTTCCTCAGTTCAGGGATGGTACAGGTGGACAATAAATGTTGTTGGTTATGGATGTGAGGTAGGGAAGGTTTTGATTGTTGACTAGACTTTTAGAATATAGGTCAGCTCAACATCATGGGTCAAAGGGCTGTAATGTTCTATATCTGTGGTGTTCACATCCCGTGAATATATAAATATATAAGCAAATAGAGTCCCAACCCAAAATGGCAACCATTTCTGCCCATAGGCGCGGACCCTTCAGCAACTTGTTGAGTGGGCAATGGCATGGCTCGCTGAGAAGAATTTTGTAGTCTGGCTTCTCACTGGAAATCCAGAGAGATGCATTGATCTGCTTAAAGTACAATGTTGGAAGGAAATTAAGTAGGCATTTAGAGAGAAATTGAGTGATTTGATGGAGATGCAGGATCGATCTGGAGTGCATTGCCTGAAAGAGCAATGGAAATAAATTCAATATTTACTCTCTGAAGGAAATTGGATAAGGGACAAAGCAAGGAGAGAGAACGGGTGTGTGGGTTTAATCAGCCATTTCAAATGTTCAGCTCAGGGGTAACCTTGACTGACTCTCTTTTGCTTTATCTCTTACTGTAAGGGGAGCCGGGTGACTCTAATGCCACCCCTTTGTCTGCCTTACGACTGGCAGTGGACAATTTGTGTAATTTTATGTGTTCTGACCTATTACGTGATCTTCTCTGACCACTGCCTCCTTCACACCTGCTGTCACCTACTGGAGGACCAGAAGGTGGCCAGGGGAACGTGGAAGCTGAACATGAAGTCGCTGATGCCAGAGGAGAAAGAGGAACTAAAGAACGAGTACGCTGGTTGGAGAACTGTGAAATCCTTCTTCGACTTCTCAATGATCTGGTGGGAAGCGAGCAAGGAAAATGTCGAGGTTCCTTATCCTCAAAGGTGTTCAGAGGCAAGACAGAGGCAGAGGGAACTGAGCCAACTCAAGAGTGACCTGCAGCAACCTCTCCTGAAGCAGTCGAGAGGAGTGAATATGAGGGAGTAACTCCGATCTTCCGATCCAGTGTGTGTACAGTGGCGCAGGATAAGACTTGCTCATGTTTCTTCTTCCAAGAAGTTCAGAGAGGGAGCTCAGTCAAATCCTTGCAGGCAGACATTCAGAGGATTGAAACATAGAAACATAGAAGATAGGAGCAGGAGTAGGTCATTCGGCCCTTCGAGGCTGCTCCGCCATTCAACGGGATCATGGCTGATCTTAAAGTTCAGTACCCCGTACCCGCCTTCTCCCCGTAACCCTTAATTCCCTTATACTGAAGAAATAGATCTAATTCCCTCTTAAATATATTGGCAGATCCTTTTATGCCAGCCTGTATGTCACTAAGGCTGCAGACAGAATGGCCTCCCAAAACGTTCTGTCCTCTATCACAGAGGTCTTAGATAACAGTTAGGGGGAATGTCTGGATCAGCCAATTTCACTGGGGAAGTTGAGGACTCCATATGTTCCTTTACGTAAAACTCCTGGCCTACCAGCTGAGTTGTACACGGCTCTGTGGGACCGAGTGGGCCCAGACCTGCTGGAAGGATACAACGCTATTCTCCTGGCAGGAAGCATGTCACATTCCATGAGGAATGGCGTCATCACCATCATCTTCAAACAGAAGTTGGGAGAAGGAGGATATCAGGAATTGGAGACCCATTTCATTGCTAAATGTGGATGACAAATTCTTGTCCAAAACCATTGGCAATCACGTCGTCTGCCCTGGGGAAGGTAATGCACCCAGACTAAAGCTGCACAGTTCCAGGCAGGATAATCTCTGATAGAATTGCGCTGCTCAGGGATACCATTGCCTATGTGCAGGGCTGGTGGACACCTGCCTTTTCACCTTAGAACAGGAGAAGGTTTTCGACTGGATATCGCACACACACATGATGGATGTGCTCTCCAACATGGCTTTGGGGAGGAAATCCAGAAATGGATTAAACAGCTTTACACAGACATCTGTAGAGCAGTCTAAATCAATGGGTGGGGTGGGAAACAACTTCCACATCAAGTATCGAGTTAAGCAAAGCTCCCCACTGTCTCCAGTCTTAATTTGGAGCTGCATAGAGCCCTTTGCCAAATGCATTAGGAAGGAATAAGGCAAAATAGAGTGATATTGCCAGGCAGTGAAGGCACTCAGATTAAGATCTCACTGTATATGGACGATGTCATCTCCTTCTATATGGACACATGATCGGTCTGGAGACTGACCAGCCTATGCGGTCATTTTGAGTCCACATCAGGTGGACATCAGAAGAAGAGCAAGGCAATACTCTTTGGTAAGTGGCCTGACCAGTCTGCCATACTGTTCACAGTCAGATCTGACTACGTAAAGGTGTTAGGGATCTGGTTTGGAGAGGCTGAGGTGTGCAACAAGAATTTGTTGGAGTGGATCACAAAGGACCACCAAGAGTTGGATTTGAGGGGGGAAAGAACCTTGTCATCAGGTGTGTGTACTCTCAGTAGTGCTGCACATGGTGCAGGTGTGGTCCATCCCCCTCACCTCCGCCCTGGTGGTTACCAGAGCAGTTTTACGATTCTGTCATGTACAAGTCACCAGACAATGAGGGCAATGTGGCCCTCATCCTGATGACCACATTCAGGTGTGGCTGCAGCAGGCAGTGAATGGAAACAAAGTATGAGGACAACATGCGGTGCTATGTGCTGAGGTTCTACCTGTCCCAGGTGGCCTTGGTGCCGCACAATGTCCCAATTAGCTGGACTTTCCACACCATTTATCCTTCATGGAAAAGTTTTTTTTCCAGAACAACACCTTCATCCATAGAGTCAACAGGCACAGAATGTCCTGCAAAAACTGACAGATGTGGACCCGATGGACCCCGTGCGATGGTTCCCCAGCAGACTGTCCAGGTCATCTGTTGGAATGCCCCATCACCAAGGCTCACAAGCAAGCGAGGTCCTTCTTAAACAACCAGAACATCACCCTTCACACACGTTATCCTCGGGATGGCTGCTGTGGAGTGGAGATGGTCATCCGCACGCGCACACGCACACACACACACACACACACACACACACACACACACACACACACACACACACACACACACACACACACACACACACACACACACACACACACACACACCCTTTGCTGAATGTAGATTCACAAAAAGTGAGCAGGGAAGTATGCAGGAGGCTTTGACATGGTTCATCCCCATTGACAGTGTGACAGAGAACTCTCCCATCTACGGACTGTTCCCGGGAATGCACTCTGAGTCCAACATCCAGAATTACAGGAAGGTGCTCTTTGGTCTAACCAAAACCTGTTAGTCTCTCAGGACACTTTCCGTCCGACTGGCTGCTGAGGGAAACACTGAGGCTTGGTTCAACCAACACGGGGGTGCTGTTGGGAAGGACCATCATCTAGAGTCCTCCCATTACCGGGCCTTGAGGGGCTGAGACGGATGGGAAGCCCCTGAACCAACAGAAGGGGAAGAAACAACAGGGTGTCACAGTGGTGAGGACGGGGTAGTGAAAAAATAAATGTAACAATGTAACAAGAGTATTTAGATATGACTGACATTATGAATGTAAAAAGCCTTGAACTCCTTTCTTATTGGTAAATAATTTTTTTCTTGACAAGGTATGTCTAATGACAATGCACAGAAATGATTAGGTGCCACAGTGGAGCTACCAGTATATTTAGAAAACAAATTAAAATGTACATTGATGAGAATGTATTGCTACAACTGACATTATGAATGCAAAAAGTCTGGAATGGTTTTCTTGTTTTGTAAATAATTTATTGTGAATTAAGTATATTTTTCGAAAATAAAATTATGTGACAATAAAGTAATCTTGAATCGTGAATCAAAGAGGAACCATAATCCTATTAAATGTTTACCATCTGATTGCACAAGTACAACTCGATGAAACAATATTCTCCAGTCTTTCGTCATGGGAAAATCACAAAATAGAAGGCACTGTTTCAAAATAGGCCATCACCCACTTGTCTGGAGATGAAGTGAAAACTTTTCTCTCAGAGGATCCTGAGTCTTTGAAATCTTCTTCCTCGATGGAAGTGATTACTTTTAAAGTGGAGATAGATGGATCATCAATAAGTAAGTGGTGGAAGTTCATTGGGAAGAGGTGTGGATAAGATGTTATTGATGCAGTAAGATCAGTCTGATTGATTGGCAGGGATGTTTCAAGTGGCTGAATTCCTGGAAGTTAACACCTCCAGTGACCTGTCCTGGTTCACCCACATCAATGCGATGGCTCGGAAAGTGCATCAGCGTTTCTACTTCGTCAGAAGCCTGAGCCTATTTGGCATGTCATCAGAATCCCTTAACAACTTCTACAGGTAGCATTCTATCAAGGTGCATTAATGTGGGGGTACGAGAACTGCTCTACCCACAACCACAAAAAACTTTGGGATGCATGTGAGCATAGCAGTTAGCGCAACGCTATTACAGTGCCAGCGACCTGGATTCGAATCCAGCACTGTGTACGTTCTCTCCATGTCTGCTTGGGTTTTCCCCAGGTGCACTGGTTTCCTTCCACTCTTCAAAAATGTAGGAGGATTATAATTTAATTGTTGTCATTTGGGGGCATGGGCTGTGAGCCGGACGGGCCTGTTACTGTACTGTGGGTCTAAATTTGAAAATTTGAAAAAAAATTAAACTGCTGAGGGTTCTGAACATGTCTCAGGCCATCTCTCCTCTCTGTCTCACACACACACACACACACACACACACACACACACACACACACACACACACACACACACACACACACACACACACACACACACACACACACACACACACACACACACACACACACACACACACACACACACTCCATCATCAAGTTCATTTCCCTCGAGCTTGGGAAAGTAGCCAACATCAGAAACATCAAAAGCATCTCAACAACCTAGACGGAGACACACTGCTACTTTCTAAGAAGTCTGAGCAGATTTGGGAAGTAGCCAGATACTCTATCAAACTGTGGAAAGTATACTGACTCATTACATCACAGCTTGATTTGGTCCTTTGAGTGTCCAAGAGCGCAATAGGTAGCAAAACATAGTCAGGTCCATCACAGGCTCCAACCTCCCATCCATTATGTACATCTATAGGAGATCCTTCCTCAAGAAGGTAGCCAGCATCGGAAAGGATTCCCATCACCCTAGTTATACTTTTCTTGCTGCTACCTCTAGGCAGAATGTACAGAAGCCTGAAGTCCTGCACTTCTTGGTTCAGGAGAAGTTCTTCTTACTACCCCAACCATAAACTGACCACATAAATACCTGTCTGCACTATTGAAATCCCACATTTTACTTCCTAACTGTAATGGTTAATATTTATTATCCATTTCTATGTTTTATTTATTGTCTTTTTCCATACTGGGACAATTTCACATATTCTATTGCAGTTGAATTATTTTATAAAATCATAGGATCATGGAAGAGTACTGCACAGAAACAGGTCCTGTGTTTAACCATTATTTTGCCTAGTCCCACTGTCCTGCACCCAGTCCGTATCCCTCCATACCCTTCCCATTCATATATCTGTCCTAATATTTCTTTAGGTTTTAAAATTGAGCCTGCATTTACCATTTCAGCTGGTAGCTCGTTCCAAAGTCCCACCACTCTCTGTGTGAAGAACTTCCCCCTGATGTTCCCCTTAAAACCTTTCCCCTTTCACTCTTAACCCATATCCCTAGTTTGTGCCTCATCCAGTACCTGTTTGGCTGCAGCAAGAATTTCGGAGCATGTGTATCTTGTACACATGTCTATGACACGAAGCTAATTGTCAGTGACCTATTGAAAGACTCCTCCCACCCCGGCCAAATGCTCCTCGACCCCTCTCCTGTCAGGAAGATTATTCATGAGAATGAGTTCATGCTCCACCAGGTTCAAGGACAGATTCTCTCCTGTTGTTAGCAGACTCCAAGATTGCTCAATACAAATGTCTCTCTCTCTCTCTCTCACTCTCTCTCTCTCTCTCTCTCTCTCTCTCTCTCTCTCTCTCTCACTCTTTCTCTCTCTCTCTCTCTCTCTCTCTCTGTAGCTCTGCACTCCTTTTGAGTCACTATATACAAGATGAAAAATTGGACCGCTCACAAAACCACCTCTATCAGTGCATCTTTGACACATGTGACAAAAAGCTGACTCTTCTCCCAATTTAAGTGATCATTTGTATAATCAACATTTTTCCAAAAATAGTATTTACAATAAATCATTTACAAGAAGGAAAACGGTTCAAAGTCTCTTCAGACCCTTTAACCATGTCCATACATTCCCATCATTGTTCATTGATGCAACACTTATTTGCCTCATTACCTCCACTGCGGTACCTTGTTGTTACTCACCTCTCTGTTTGAGGAACTTCCCCTCTGGTCTCAGCCCCTCAATGCCCTATAACAGAGGACTCTGGACTGTGGTCCTTCCCCACAGCACCTGTACGTTGGCTATGCCAAGCCTCAGTGCGCCCCTCAGTACATACTCCTCCAACCTGGAATGTGGCAGTCGGCAGCATTCTCTCACCAGCGTCTCGGTGTGCTGAAAGTCCAAGTTTCTGGCAGACCAAAGACCGTCCAAGCTGATGGTCGTCCAGCAGTTCTGGATGTCTGACACTGTGCAAACAGCCTGGAAATTAGAGAGTCCTCATTCACGCTACTGCTGGGCAGGACCAGAGCCAAGGACACTTTCACCTTTCTCCACACACACTCATTGGGAACCTGCATTCTGCAAAGAGGTGGGCGAATATTGTTCCTGACTTAGATGGTGGAAAGTCTTTGGGGAGCCACTTACTTTGCAGATACTATTGTGCTTCTCTGCTTTGCAGCCAAGAACTGGAGTTCACAGGATACTTAATATGGTAAAAATACAGGAGTTGTTGCTACACGATAAGGAACTAGTAAAGATGCAAGTTCTCAAAAGCATGGGGCAACTGGATTAATTAGGACGAGAAGAAAATGTTAATCACATAATGCGTTACATTTTAAATAAGTGCCCTTTCAAAGAACGAAACTGCATTAAGAAGAAAATAAATCGAACTATAAAGAAGCTAACTGCTTTATTTCAGGTAACACTCAGCTAGCTGTGAAATTAAAATGGGTGACAATGAATGTTGATAATAGGTAGAACCTATTCAAAGTATTAAAAGTCAAAGCCAAACCGGGAACACATCAAAAAAAACAAAAGGCAGAAGGTTAAAAGTTTCTGCAGTGTGACTCTCTCTTATCTGGAAGTGCTGAGATGAGTGAGCAGACCACTCGAGGTTATAAATGTAAACCAATGCCTGGGTGCGGTGCAGACTGTGGCATTGATCAAGAAGAAGAGTGGGGATGCATTCCAAAGGAAGAGCATTGGGAAAAGTAGCAGAGAGTTATGCTGATTGAGTTGGAATATAAAGGATAGGAGGAGGCGGGAATGGAAGAGGACAGGTACATTGTGGGATATGTCTCTGTGCTGTAGTGTTCCATGGTATTAAAGAGAGCAGCGTGCTTTGTTCCAGTTATGTAAAGGGAGCAGGCTATGGTATTACAAGGAAGTGGGCAGAGAGAAAAACGAGAACAATAATGAGATTATTGTCATGAGACACAAAAGTCTGCAGACTCTGTGATTGCAGTCAAAAAAAAAACCACAGAAATGCTAGAGGAGCTCAACAGGTCTTGCAATATCCACTGGACATTTTGGGCCTGAGCCAGGCAAAAAACAGGAAGATGTCAGAAGCACTCAGGAATGCTGGTGGAACTCAACAGGTCTTGCAATGTGCATAGGAGGTGAAGACATATTACCGATGTTTTTCAGGTATAAGCAAAAAAAACCAGGAAGGTGTCAAAATAAAGACTGAGAAGTGGCAGGGGGAGGAGTCATGTTTATTGTCCTATGCATTGTACAATGTACATATGCACTGAAAGTTTTACCTGATGCAGCCAAACAGGAACTTCATGGAAGTAGGCCACATCAATTAAATTAAAAGGAGTCAATAACTGGAAGAAATAGATACTAATTTTTCAGTCATCTGAGTGCAAACAAAAGTGACTGAGCCATTGTGCAGATGTTTCTTTTGTGATACCAGAGCAATCACTCATTAGTGTATCAACGGCAGGTTCGAGAGCCTGGAAGATGCTGGGAAGAACCTAGAGGTGGTGGACTTGAAGCTCCTGTACCTTCTGTCAAAAGGTATCAGTGAGAAGCAGTTCTGACCAGAGTGATGGGGGTCCTTTATGACGAAGGCTACAGTTAAAATAGTCCAAGGACATAATCTTTTATCAATGAGAGGTCTAGTTAAGACTCTGATAGCAACCGAAGAAACTGTTCTTCAATCTGGATGATTGTACAATACTTTCAAGGTCATGTATCTACAGCCCAACAAAAGGAGGTCATGGAGAGTGTAAAAGGGGTGGCCCTGCGGTGATCTAAGCTGGTGACTCCCTCCACCTTCTCGAGAAATCTTGCTGCAGTTTAAAAAGGGGGCTCACCACTACCTTCTCAAGGAGCTGGCCAATAAATGCAGGCCTTGTCAATAATGCAAACGTCCCTTGATTGAATAAGTGGAAATGTCCTGCGAATATTGCGAGCGAAGCATGAAAGTCAACAGTAGGGCTGACTTTCATGCTGTGCTTGTAGTTAAAAGCACTGGAGGAGCTCAACAGGTCTCGTAACATCCATAGGAGGGAAAGTTTTACAATATAACTGATGTTTCGGGTCTGACCCCTTCTTCGAGGTATGAGTGGAAAAGCAGATAGGTGCCTGAATTATGAGCAAGGGCAGGGAGAGGAGCACAGACCAACAGACAAAGGGTGTTAATTGGACATGTATAGGACAGGAGAGAGGAAAGGTGAGAATTGATTAAAGGGAGGGGGGATGGATTTTGCTTTGTGAATGCAGAGCTGGGGTAGATAGAGGGTGTCAATTGGACATGTATAGGACAGGAGAGAGGAAACGTGAGAATTGATTAGGGGAGGGGAGATGGATTTTGCTTTGTGAATGCAGAGCTGGGGTAGATAGAGGGAAAAGGGAAGAGGGAGGGACAGGGAAAATGGGGAAGGGGCTAACAGAAACCGGAGACGATGGTGTTACCGCCATCCGGCTGGAAAATATTCTGAGGGTGACTCAGGCAATGAGAGAACTCAGGACAATTAAAGCAACTTACCCCTGGCAATATTTCTTGAGCAACATTTGTAAAATCAACTGCGGCTTGAGAGAGCTTGTTGTGTGCCACAGAGCCATAAGTTGACTAGCACGGAAACAGGTGGGCTTGTCCATGTTGACAAAGTTGTCTACCTAAGCTAGTCCCTTATACCTGGATTTTGGCCCACCTCACTCTCACCCTCTAGGGATGCCTGTCCTAAAGAAGTTCTCCTCCTTTCTTTGAAGGGAGTTCTATGAGAGTCCCACTCACTGCTCCCCATCTGCATTCCCTGAGGATAAAGCTCTACAGACTTACTTTTACGCCCACGTGTCCTTCGTGGTGACTTGCCTCCATCACCATCTGGCGCCACGTGGATCCCAGCTCTGGTACCAGTCCTCCCAGTTTTGCCCCCACCAGGATCTCAGGTACCTATGTTGCATTGAGCTCTGCTATCTTGACTTATTTTGCTGAATTCTAGCTACCTCCCCCTGCCCCTTCTTCCTCCCCACCCCCCCTTATTTTTATTCAGACAGCTTCCTGTTTTTTTTTTGCTAATACCCTGACAAGGTGCTCAGGCACAAAACATCGGTTATATATCTTTGCCTTCTATGGACATTGCAGAACCTGTTCAGTTTCTCCAGCACTTTTGTACATTAAACACCCTTTCCCATCCATGTCTTTGTTTAAAGGTAACTTAAACCTTGTAATTGTTTCCACCTCTCCACTTCCTCCAGCAAACCATTCCACATCTTCACCAACCTCTATGTGACAAAGACATCCCTCTGGTCACTTCTAAATCTCTCACTTCTCATCTTAAACCTAGATTCCCTAACTCAAAGAAAACGAATGCCACTGTGCACCTCATGATTTTATGCACTTTTGCAAAGAGTTTGCCTGACTTTAGCTTTTAAACATGTTGGAATGTCACATCAGAGGCGCAGGTTATTCTTCCCAAATGATGTCAGCCTTTTTCCATGGATCCATAGAACATTACAGGACAGAAACAGGCCCTTCAGCCCTTCTGGCCTGTGCCGAACTCAGATACTGTGTCGTCCCACTGATTTACACACAGACCTTACCCCTCCTTTGACTTATTGTAAGACTACACCCTGCATTTTTGATTTATTATTATGTGCTCCCTGCTGGTCTTAAGTACGGCTTGACTTGCCAGATAGCACACAAAACAATGCTGTTCTCTGTGCCTCAATGCTTTAATTTCTGGTGAAGGTGGGGCCCCTGTGCTGTTGTCTAGGATGATTAAGGTGGTCAATTTGCACAGATTTGGAGCCTGTATCTCGAATAATGGGATTAAAATTGTAAATAGTTATTCCTTTTTTAAAATATTTTATTTAAGATTAAACATCACAAGTAGAAGAATTACTGCAACTAAGTACATATATAGTGTGATTAATCATTTTTATCTTTGTGAGGTTTTTCAGTTGGTTGTTTTTCCAGACTCTTTTGTGTAGTCTTCCAAAGGCGCTATTTGCCTTGGCGAGTCTGTTGTCTATCTCATTGTCGATCCTTGCATCCGATGAAATGGTGCAGCCGAGATAGGTAAACTGGTTGACCGTTTTGAGTTTTGTGTGCCCGATGGAGATGTGGGGGGGCTGGTAGTCATGGTGGGGAGCTGGCTGATGGAGGACCTCAGTTTTCTTCAGGCTGACTTCCAGGCCAAACATTTTGGCAGTTTCCGCAAAGCAGGACGTCAAGCGCTGAAGAGCTGGCTCTGAATGGGCAACTAAAGCGGCATCGTCTGCAAAGAGTAGTTCACGGACAAGTTTCTCTTGTGTCTTGGTGTGAGCTTGCAGGCGCCTCAGATTGAAGAGACTGCCATCCGTGCGGTACCGGATGTAAACAGCGTCTTCATTGTTGGGGTCTTTCATGGCTTGGTTCAGCATCATGCTGAAGAAGATTGAAAAGAGGGTTGGTGCGAGAACACAGCCTTGCTTCACGCCATTGTTAATGGAGAAGGGTTCAGAGAGCTCATTGCTGTATCTGATAAGCGTATACAGAGCCGTTGTCATACCCACACTCCTATTCGGCTCCGAATCATGGGTCCTCTACCGGCACCACCTACGGCTCCTAGAATGCTTCCACCAGCGTTGTCTCCGCTCCATCCTCAACATCCATTGGAGCGCTTTCATCCCTAACGTCGAAGTACTCGAGATGGCAGAGGTCGACAGCATCGAGTCCACGCTGCTGAAGATCCAGCTGCGCTGGATGGGTCACGTCTCCAGAATGGAGGACCATCGCCTTCCCAAGATCGTGTTATATGGCGAGCTCCCCACTGGCCACCGTGACAGAGGTGCACCAAAGAAAAGGTACAAGGACTGCCTAAAGAAATCTCTTGGTGCCTGCCACATTGACCACCACCAGTGGGCTGATAACGCCTCAAACCGTGCATCTTGGCGCCTCACAGTTTGGCGGGCAGCAACCTCCTTTGAAGAAGATCGCAGAGCCCTCCTCACTGACAAAAGGCAAAGGAGGAAAAACCCAACACCCAACCCCAACCAACCAATTTTCCCCTGCAACCGCTGCAACCGTGTCTGCCTGTCCCGCATCGGACTTGTCAGCCACAAACGAGCCTGCAGCTGACGTGGACTTTTTATCTCCTCCATAAATCTTCGTCCGCGAAGCCAAGCCAAAGAGAAGAATCATTTTTATATATAAAAAAATCATCGCAAATCACCCAACTAATACCCTCCCTCCTCCCTACCCCAACTACAAAGAAAGAAAAGGAGATCATTATTTAATATTAAAATTTTATAACTTAAACACTTTTTGGCTGCAGGAGTGGAGACATCCACTGGACCAGACCAAGACCTCACATTTTAGCATCAATAGTTTTCAAGTAAGGGCTCCAAACTTTAATAAAAATAGAATATTTATCTCTCAAATTATATGTAATCTTTTCTAAAGGGATACAAGCTTTCATTTCATTGTGCCATCTTTTTAGCCCTAAATTTAAATCAGATTTCCATGTAATAGCTAAGCACTTTTTAGAAACTGACAAATAGTTCTTTCGAGTCCTCCAGATCGGTGAAGTCTTCCCTAAAAATGGGTAAGGGTCTTTCATAAAAAAAAATGTTTTCTTTGGGATCCTTCTAAAGCAATCCAATCCAATATATAATTATGTGATTATATATTGTAGGTATTAGGGTTCGAGTGGGGGGTACGGTTTAGTTGGTTTTTTTTAGATGTTTTCCATTATTCTCTTCTTCTACTCTTTTTTATATATATATTACCATATATTTGTAAGTTCTCTAATATCAATTTATGATTTTATTAACTGTTACATTTGTCATATTTAAACTAAGAAAGGTGGTCACCGTGGGGCAGTGTGTGGATTGAAGGGAACCTCCGGGTGGCGGTCCCATGCCACTGCCACCCTTGGACCTTTCTGGCACTTTTGGGAGTTTTACATTTTAAAATTTAGACAAAGTGCAAGTTAACAGGGCCCAGGCCATGCCCCCCACCCCCACCACCCTCGTATATTTTGGTGGGTGGGAGGAAACTGGACCACCTGGAGGAAACCCCACGCGGGTCGCGGGGAGAACGTTCAAACTCCTTACACAACAAGCGCCGGATTCAAACACGGGTCATTGTAATAGCAATACTGCAAAAGCCTTGGGCCATCTCAGTCCTTTCTGGTTAATTTTTATTGGAGGCCCGGATGTATCGATGGTGGCACCGATGAGTTTGCTACCTCTGCAGTTTAAACTCATAATGTCCGCAAGATATATGCAAGTGCTGTACATGGGAGCCAGCTATTACTATTGGCCATCTATCAATCACTTCCAATCATAGCGAACAGCATCTAGCTTTGCACTGAGCAGAGCACTGTCTCTGCTTTTCCTTTTCAGATTTCTGTAGGCTGGATCAATTTAGCGACATTGATCTTTCAAATGCAAATTGACCTGCTGAGCCTATTTTTATCTTTGCCCTTCTTTAATTAGGTTTTTCAGCATTTTTCTTTCTTCTTGATGAGGTTATGCCCTGGAAAGGAGGAACCATCAATCCTGTTGCGATGTGACATGGAAATCAAATGGCCTTGTTGACTTCAGAGGTATGCTTTGGTAAACTGAAAGTCCTTTGTTCATTTCCCACCTGCGTTAGATCACTGAAACTGAACCTTTCTTATTTCTTTCTCTGTCAATTACTCATGCAAGTGTTGCTTCAGCAATTCCTTCAGACTTGTTAATATTACAGCAAGGTGGAAGTCGATTAGAACCCGTGCCGCCCCAACTGACCCTCCAAAAATGCATCCGGGGGATACCCATGCAGGTCGCGGGGACACCGCCGGATTTGAACCTGGGTCACTCGTGCCATAATAGTAAAGCCCAGTCATCAAATTTATTGCCATCTGATTGCACAAGTACAACCTGACAAGACAGCAGTCTCTCGTCTTGGTGCTAAATATTCAGGTACACAACCAGAAATAACAAACATACAGACAAGACTAGTATTCATATATTCAATAAGGTCATGACTGATCTAATTGTGAAGTCCACCTTTTCAAGACAAGTTTTATTGCCATCTAATTGCACAAATACAACCCAACAAAACAGCGTTTTCCAGTCTTTGGTGCAAAACACGCAAACTCGCGTGCAGAAAATAACACACATGCAGAAAAAAAATACATATGCAGGACAAGTATTTCACCTATCCACATAAATATATAAATATTGTTTTGTACACATGAGAGTCTCGGGTAGTTAGTGTGAACTGTTCCTTTGGTCGTTCCGCATTCTCACTGCCCGTGGGAAGAAGCTGTTCCTCAGCCTGGTGGTGCTGCCTCTGATCCTCCTGCATTTCTTCCCTGACGGGAGCAACTGAAAGATACTGCATGTTGGGTGGAAGGGGTCCTCAATGATTTTGCATGCCCTCTTCAGACAACGATCCCAGTAGATCATGTTGATGGGGGGTAGGGAAACTCCATTGATCCTCTCTGCTGCTCTTCTGGTCCTGTGGATTGACCTCTGATCCATTTATCTCCAGTAATCGTACCGCATCGTATCATCACCGTGTTGTGCTAACCGTGTGCTCTTCTCAATAATAATTACTAAAACTTCCACTCACCCCCCCCCCCTCCCCACCCACCATCACCACCAACCCAATACCATGTCTATGTGGGCAGTCATGCAGGCATAGTCATAGAATCCATTGATCTCATTCATGCAGACCAAGTTGACATTCTTGGCTAGTCCCACATTTGGTACATCTCATACCTTGATGAGGGACTCAAACCCGAAACGTTGGTTATGTATTTTTACCTTTGCTACATAAAATACATTGTTTGGCCAGCTGAGTTTCTCCAGCATTTTGTGTTTTTACTTCACTCATGTCTGCAGATTTTTGTGATATACTTCTTCCTACTGTCTAGCACTGATGGTTGCTGTGTTGCTGTGCAGGCTGAATCTTCTGCATTTGTCTGTTTCTGCAGTGTCTCTTGCATTTTCAGCAGGCTCTTTCGATTGCTCCTCAGTATTTGGCCATCCTCTGTTCTGCCAGTGTACGATCTTGCATTTACTTCCTCCAAGACAGCAGCCTTTTGTGTTCCAAGAGTTGTAATCTCTGGGTCTCACTGTGTCATGTTGTGCCAGTGGCCCTACGCTTCTTGCTGACTTGTCATAGTTTGCTTTTTGTCTCCTTCGAAGACACTTTTTTTTCCATTTGACATCTTCAACATTGTCTACATTTAACTACGACATTCCAGGTTTGTCTTGCAGAAAGACAAGACCTCTTAGTGCATATATTGGTTGATTAAATTGTACTGACAATAACCACAACAGCAGTGCAAGTATAAGACAGCTTTAATAAACTAATATGTACACTAAGAGGTCTTGTCTCTCTGCAAGACGAACCTGGAAAGCTTGACTGTAGCTCTGGACTGCTTTATATACAAGGTCATCGGGATGACCCTTGGTGATCTAGTGGTGTAATTACATCTCACCACAAACAAATCAGTTCTTGTTTGGTTCTGCAGATTAGGGAATTGCCATGCGTAGTCATCGACCCATCAGAAGATCAGCGGGTGTCATGCCATATTCAAATGGTGGTGTTCTGTAACTCAGAAGAGCTAGATAAGGATCTGAGCTCTGTCCAGTGCTTTCTTGAGCAACTGTTTAACTATGTGAACTCCTTTCTCTGCTTTACCATTTGATTGTGGATGAAGAGGACTTGAAGTCGTTTGTTGAAAATCATACTCAAATTTCTGGAAATCTCCACAAATGTAACATGGTCCATTGTCACTGTAGATAATTTGAGGAATTCCATGTCTTGCAAAGATCAATTTCATATATTTGATCACACAAACAGCAGACATGCTAGGAAGCAACACAATCTCCAAATAGTTTGAAAAATAATCAGTACCCAGCAAGTAATTCTTTCCATCCATGTGGAACAGATCAGTCCCATCTTTCTGCCATGGTTCTGCTGGTAAATCAGTTATGATCATGGGTTCCTTTGTCTGCTTTATGTGATGTTTCAAACAGGTCTCACAGCTTGAAACCATCCTGTCCATGTCAGCATTTACTCCCGGCTGATAAAAAGCAGCTCTGGTTCTCCAGCATTTTTCCATTCCAAGGTGCTCCTTTTTTTAATATAGATGCAAATTTTATTCAAACCATAACATTACAAACACGAAACACATATAGAGCAATAACTAAAACCAAAAAACTACCATAACATGGCAACAAAACTGTGAGAAGCAATAATTATGATAACACAGCATAACACATCAAATTAAAACATGATTTTCGTCATCAACCACATGTGATTTCCTGGGGGGCCTATCATTCCTTGAATTTGGCCACCGTCCCCTTGGACACCACATGTTCCCATTCAAACAGCACAGGTGCCTGGACATAACCCAGAAAGAAGGGCATGCTGTCAACTCTGCCCACTGCCTCAACCCATGAATGGCCAGTTTCGCTCACCCCCAACAGCAATTCCAAAGGAGATCCACTGAACACCCAGCCCCTTCTACAACATCCAAGATGCTCCTCGTGCTCCCTTTTCAGCATCTCTTATTGCAGTGATTAAGAATGACAATTCTGTTTTGTCTGAGTAGAAGCCCATTGACAACACTCTGCTCAGCTCTGATATATGGCTGACATTCACCACTAGGCCAACCCATTCAGGTTCTTGACATCCTTCAGTAGGACCGTGTTCTTTTCTGTTACAGCTGCAATCTGCTTGGATTTCATATCAGATATGGGAAGAGACTCAGTGATCAGGTTCACGTGGAAATTCACATCTCTCTCTGTGGAACTCTCATGCTTTGCTTCACTCTCTGTCATTGCCCTGGATAATGCATCAGCTAATATAATAAGTTTCCCTGGTGTGTACACCAATTCAAAGTCATAACACTATAGCTTCATCATCAGTTTTTGGATTCACGGTGACATTTCACTGAGAGTTTCTTGATCGTTGCTATTAAAGGCTCGTTGTCTGTCTCGGCCATAAATGTTGGTCGACCATACACATAGCTGAGGATTTTCTCAAATTCATAAACCAGACCTAGACACTCTTTTGCGATCTGTTCATATTGATATTTAGATATTGTGACAGAGTATGTAGAGTATATAGATACGTTTTTGGGAGATAAATTGGGAAAAATTTGTTATAGTAGGTTACATACAAACACTTTAAAAACAGATCTTATTTAAAATACTGAAGCTCTGCCTCATGCTAGACATATCGGGACCTCAGAGTTTTTGCAAGAGCTTTGAAGAGTGCTCAAGAGACTTCACTAATGGATTGTTGTTTACAAAAGGCAACAGATGAAGGAGATTTTTAGAGCTGCAGCTTGTCTGGAGGAGAGCTTGCTGTTGTAAGATGGTCATGTGGTTTTGCAAGCAGAGAGAGTAAAACAGGCTTTCTCTCAGAGAGAGACAGACAGACAGACAGAGAGACAGAAAGAGACACAGAGACAGAGGTCACTTGTACAGTGTTACAAGTAGCTGGGACTGGAACAGGACAAGCTGGCAAGCTTACAGAAAGTTCATTTGAAAGATGGCCTGGACAAAGCCCTTGTGGTTCATGCAAGAGGAGAGGACTGGCTGTCTAATGTTTCACTTGGAATAAGAGATTATTCTGTGGTGACCGGAAGGAAGGAGGTTATTATCTTGAGAATCCTTAAGGAGCAAGTTTCGTCAGCAAGACACTGGAGTGGCTGATTAAAAAGGAATCAATTATGGATGTCATCATACAACAAATCTCTCTCTGAAAGCTGACAAGAACCTTCCTGAGCTATAACCATTTACCTTTCAAGCACCAACACCCAATTAACTTTATAAATGTTAAATTCTGTGCATAATTTAAGAATTGCCTGCAACCAATGAACTTGGAGGAGCGAGAAGTGAGATAGGACTGTGAATCAAAGAAATTTTCTGAACTTACAAACACATTACATACATGTACGCTTAGAACTAGAAAGGGGTTAAGTTAGGTTAAGTAAGTCAATATTTATAAGTTAAATTTTGATTCTGTTTTCATGTTTAAAGTTAATTAAAAGCAACTTTTGTTTATGTAACCATTTGTCTTGGTGAATATCTACTGCTGTTGGGTTTTGGGGTCCTCTGGGCTCGTAACAATATTGTCATCATCCTTCATGAGAATGCTACTGCCTCCAATCTTCTCCCACACCCTGAAGTTGTTCGGCATCTATTTCATCTTTTGAGGTATCCGTAGATATTTTTGTCCTTCCAGATGTGTCAAAAAATGCCAAAAGCACTGGTTCTGTATTTAGAATGGTCTTCAGTTATCCCCATTCCTCTTTGTGGTTGTCTGTCCACTTGAATTCACATTTGTCCTGTGACAATTTCCTTAGGTACATTGTTTGGGAAGACAAGTTTGGGATGAATTTACCAATGAAATTGATCATTCCCAGCACTCTCAATATGCATTTTTTTATGTCAATGGGTTTGGGCATCTCTGAATTTGATTTCATCTTGCTCTTGTCTGGCTCCACACCTGCCTCTGACACTTTATCTCCTTCACCCCAAACTGGCATTTTTCTCTGTTTAACTTTGATCCATACTTCTGAATGTGTTGTAGCACTTAGATGAGCTTCTTATGTTGTTCCTGTGTGGATCCCCATAGCATCATGTCATCCATGTACACACATATCCCATTTATGCCTTTTGTGATGTGCTCCATTGTCCTGTTAAACACTTCCAGAGCTGAGGAAATTCCAAAAGGCATCCTCTGACAGGAGTATCAGCCAAATGGTGTGTTAAATGTACAATATTTTATGCCATCATAATGCAATTTTATTTGCCAGAAGCCCTGGGATGCATCCAATTTAGTGAAAAACTTTGCACTGGCCACCTCACTTCTAATTTCATCCCTGGTTGGAATCTGATAATGTTCCCTCTTTATATTGACATTCAAGTCTTTTGGGTCCATGCACACGTGTAGGTCACTGTTCGTTTGGATGCACACTATTGAATTCACCCATTCTATGGGCTCCTCCACTTTCTTCATCACCCCTAGTGACATCAGTCAGTTGAGTTCCTGCACGGGCTTTTCTTTTAGCGACGCTGGAATCCACCTCGGGGCAGGCACTACTGGCTGCGCGTTGTCTTTTAACAGTATCTTATAGGTGAATGGTAGAACTCCAAACCTCCTCGAACAACCTGAGGTGGTGCTCTTTATCTTGAACTTTCACCTTGAGTTTACATGGACCTTTCGTAGTAATGCCCTGTCCATTGTAGACTTTGAGCTGTACAGGATTTGCATGGATGTATGGCTTTATCTTCATTGCTCTGATGTCACACTCACAGATCAAATTGACCTTTGCCCTCGTGTCCAGCTTGAAAGGAATATTTGCTCCATTTGTATATAATGACACAGTCCACTTATCCTGCTCAGTACTGTTCATGCTTGGCTATTCACTGTCTGTTGGTTTATAGTCTTTCTGGACCACCTTGCCAATGAAGACTGCATCACAGAGAGCATTTTCCATAGGCTGGGCATTGTTTTGGTGCATGTTGAGTGCCACATCATCTGCAATTGAATGTCTCTCCATCTTTTTGTTGCTTCCTACGTCTCATTCTCTGTTTATGTGTGTGTTCAGACACCATAGCTATGACTATGCCTTCATTTTCACTGGCTTTTCCACTAATCACTGAACTTTTTCATCTGCTGCAGAGCCATGTTACTGGTGTGGCATATCATCACACCTCCAGCTAAGGAAAACTCTGTCTCTCGCAGCAACCTCTCTCTCTCACTTTCTTATCAATAATCTCGAACACAATTTGATCACAGATCATTGAATCTTACAGTGATCCAAAATTGTGTGTATTTGCTTTTAAGTCCGCTAAAATAATATCCACACTCTCTCCCTGCAGCTGTGTGCGCAAGCGAAACACTTACCTCTCAAATTTCATTTGGTGAACATTGTTCATTAAACATCTCGATAACTTGTCAAACGAGGTCAGCTGCCTCGACAAAAATAAATGAGTTGAAAACCTCATGTGCTTGAGGTTCCACCACGGTAAGTAACAGTGCAATCTTCCGTGCACCAGGTTCGCTATCGAGTGCATTGGCTTGCAGGTATAGCATAAATCGCTGGTTCGCTGGATCAGCCATGATCTCGTTGAATGGCGGAGCAGGCTCGAAGGGTCGAATGACCTACTCCTGCTCCTATCTTCTATGTTTCTATGTTTCTCCACTTGTGGTCGACATTTCCAGTCCGATTTACAGTGTCAGGATCCTTTACACCCTCCATGTTTTTTTGATGCTATGGACTGATTCTCAATCTGCACACTCCAGGTTTTTCTTCCACCCCTGGTACCATGTCATGTTTCTTTTATTGTAATAAAAATCTTGAGTTCTTTTATAACAACTATACTTTATTAGCTACTGTACTCTCTCAGGGAGGAGAGAAGTGGAGGGAGGAAGGGGGAAGGGTGAGGATCATAGGCTAAAGATACAAAATCATAGGTGGACATGCGTGTTAGAGTAAAGGAGATAGTGTACTGCCCGATAATCATAGTGCCTGCTAACTTTCATGTTCAACTCAATAACAATATGAAAGGATAGATTAATTTTCTGACGGGTTAACAATGTGCCATGAACTTCAACTGCAACCAGTAATTTCTGATCAGGTACGTTGTTAGAAGTCCATATAATTGGCATCCACTGACTTTCCACTCTCCTAAACTTTATTTTCCTTTGGTTTATTGTCATGTGTGCTAGAATAGGCAGGAAATATTTTAGTTTTGTGTGCTATCCAGGCAGTGCCACTCCCCAGAGCCATTTTGGATTCCAAATTTAAAACCGAAGACAACAATTAAACTAGGTTCCTGCCATTATAACCGGTGAATTAGATTCCAAATATTCCAGGAGTCATCCATTCACAAAAGTCCTTCTGGTCCTTCAGTCAGCTGGCCTTTACAAATGTGCTCTCTGATCGACAAATCTCCTGGCTATTCTGTCTATCCCTAGCCAATTATTGAGTTTCCGTTGACAAGGAGATCAATTAGAGCAGGGGTGGCCAACCTTTTCATTTTTAATTGAGACAGGCCACTTCGGCCCACAAGTCCATGCGACCCAATCAACCTACAACCCCGGTAGATTTGCATCAGCTGAAAATGGCTTGTCATCGTGTTGAATGTCGCAAATAAAAATTAAGTGGTTGGCCACCCCTGAATTAGAGGAATTTGTGTTGAAAATGAGGGGGACGGGACAGTTTCACGAAGATGTGCAGCGTAGGGTTTCCTTTCTACACAGAGAATGGTAGGAGCCACCAGGAGTAGTGGTGGAAGCGGACAGGACAGGAGTATTTCAGAGGATTTTAGAGTCGCATAAATATGCAGGAAACAGAGGGGTGTGCGTCATGCACAGGCATCATTTAGTTTAATTTGGTTACCATGTCCTGCCCAGTCGTTGTGAACAAAAAGTTTTCTTCCTGTGATGCTGAATTTTCTATGTTCTTGGACCAGCCATAAATCACTTGGCTACAAGGGTTGGTCAGAGGTTGCACAATCCTGTGGTGAGTGACCAACCACCTAACATCACAAAATCTTTCGACCATCTCCAAGGCAGGAACGTGATGAAGTGCTCCCCACCGATACAAGATGAGTGCAGCACAACTCTCCAGCCACCCAATGCATTTTGAAACAATGCATCTTGCTTGATTGATACCAAACGATCACCCAGAACGGTTACCCACCCCCCTCCCTTCCCCCCACCAACCAATGGAATACACAAATTTCGATATTCTGCTTTCGGTTGCAATATGTTGGTTTATGGGTGCAGCAGGTAGTCACGGTGGAATGTTAGCTTTCATTGCTTGAAGGATTAAATGTACGAGCAAGAAAGTTCTGCTGCAACTGTGCGTGGAACTGATGACGCCACACCTGGAGTCCAGGTAGTCCCCAAATTGCAACCTGGAGACTTATGGACATCCATATGTATGAACAAAAAAATATATATTCAAATATGAGAATTATACATTTGGGCCTATCAATGAAAAAGAGCACCTACGGCAGGGGTGGCCAACCTCTCGCGAGAGCTGGCCTTGGTGGCCGCCAAGTTGTATTTGTCGAACGATAAAACGGATGCAATGAATTTCATACTTACGTCCATTTTGAGATGCGACCGGACAGTCAGAATGGAACATGGTGGTAAGTTGAGGACTACCTGTACTACATGCAGTTCCAAACATAGACCATAGAAATCTACAATGAAGCGCAGGCCCTTTGGCCCCCACTGTTTTGCTAACCTAATAACCTATTCTAACAATTGAAAATTCCAAATGGCATGATGCTCCATTTACCTATCTAATAGTCTTTTAAAAGGTCCTACAATATCTGCTTCCACCACCATTGCATTTCATGTACCCACCACCCTCTATGTGAAAAAAGCCTCTTACATCCCCTTTGTATTTACTCCCAAGCACCTTAAAACTATACCCCTTCTGGTACCCATTTCAGCCCTGGTAAAAATCCTCTGGTTGTCCTCACAATCAATGCCCCGCATCATCTCTTACGCCTCTATTAGGTTGCATCTCCTCCTCTGTTGCTTCAAGAAGAAAAGACCAAGTCACTCAACCTATCTTCATAAGGCATGCTCTCCAATCCAGACAGCGTCCTTGCAAATCTCCTCTGCACTCTTGTAAGGTAAAACATCATGAGATGGGAATGTGTAAGGAGTTACCCTGTACAGGGCTGTAACAAGATGTGAATGCATCCTTGTACTTACAAGATAAGAGAGACATTGATGGATTGAGAGGCAGGAAGCTAGCAGGGAAAGGATAGCAACAGTTTTAGTCATTGGACAAGTAATGATATGATGATGTTCTAAGCATGTATCCAAGGGTATAAAAAATCACCATTTTGCTGATAACGGCAGAATGCATTCTCCGACTAACATGGTTAGTCGCAAGTGTTACAATCCGGTAATAAAGAACAAAGAACCCTGATTTCGACTCAGTCTGGTGTTTGTCTCACTCATTCATGAACAAAGCAGACCTAACACTCTCTCTGTCAAAGCCACATCCTTCCTGTAATGAGGTGATCAGAACTAATCTTCTAAGTGGGGTCTCTTTACATGAGAAAGGATACACTGGCTTTGGATACAGTGCAGAGGAGGTGAACCAGGTTGATTCCAGTGATGAGGAGGTTAGCCTATGAGGAGAGATTGAGTCACATGAGACTATCCCAACTGGGATTCAGAAAGGGAGAGATCTTACAGCAGCATATAAAATTATGAAACGGATTAAAAAGATAGGGAAAAGAAAATTGTTTCCACTGATAGGTGAGATCAAAACCTCAAGATTTGGGTGGCATGGGCGGTGTAGCTGTTAGTGCCATGCTTTTACAGTGCCAGTCATTAGGATCAGGGTTCGAATCCCATGCGGTTTGTAAGGAGTTTGTATGTTCTCCCTGTGTCTGCATGTGTTTTCCCCAGGAGCTAGGGGTTCCTAATATGATTAAAAATGTACCGAGTTTTGGGGGGGTGTAAGTTAATTGAGTGCAAATTGGGCAGCGTGGACTTGTGGACTGAAATGGCCTGTTACCGTGCTGAATATCTAAATTTTAAAAGTTTTTTTAAAAATTGAGGTTGGAGATGAGGAGGAACTGTTTCTGCCAGAGAATAGTGAATCTATGGAATTCTCTGCCCAAGGAAGTAGGAGTGCCTGGCTTATTAAATGCATTTAGATTCAGTTAGATGAAGTCATTGAGGACCCTTTCCACCTTGCACACCCCTTTACTGTCAGGTCACTTGTCTGAGCGCTACTGCTACCAGGTAACTCAGTACTACCTGTTGCATGTTCAGGTGGTCAGCAATTAAACCAGCTCCCCCACCAGGCTTGCCTGGTGTGGAGGGTGGCTAAACACCCTGCAGGATGAAAAACGAGACCTGTCAGAAGGCAGATGAGCCCTCTCGTAGGGTCAATAGCCATCAAGCAAACAAGGGCATCCCTTCCATCAAAGCTTGGTCCAGCCATTTACTACAACAGAACTCCCCCCAGCTGTGTTGGACCTCACCATGCCGCTGGATCCGGGAGGGGAAGTCGAGAGGGTGGGTCTGCACCCAAGGCACCTAAAATCCAATCAGGCACACGTTGTTTCTTTCTGAGAAGTGGGGTATCCTCATATCAAACCCCACAAACTGACTGAAAGTTACCATCATCATATATAAACCATATAACAATTACAGCATGGAAACAGGCCCTTCTGTTGCGCACCAAATGAAGTCCTCTCCTCTAGTCCCACCTACCTGCACCCTGTTCATAACCTTCCATTTCCCTCCCATTCATATACCTATACAGTTTTTACTTAAATGAAAAAAAATGGACCCTGCCGCCATTACTTCTCCCAGAAGCTCATTCCACACAGCGACAACTCGCTGAGTAAAGAAGTTCCCCCTCATGTTACTCCTAAACTTTTTCCCCTTAAGTCTTAACTGGAGACCTCTTGTTTCAATCTCTCCTACCCTCAAGGGAAAAATTCTATCCATATCAACTCTATCTATCCCCCTCATATATCTTAAATGCCTCTATCAAATCCCCCCTCAACCTTCTACGCTCCAAGGAATAAAGTCCTAATCTGCTCAATCTTTCTTTGTAATCTAGATGCTGAAACCCAGGTAACATTTTCGTAAATCTTCTCTGCACTCTCTCTACCTTGTTGATAACCTTCCTATAATTTAGTGACCAGAAATGCACACAGTTTTCCAAATTTGGCCTCACCAATGCCTTGAACAGTCTCAACATCACCTCCTGACTCCTGTATTCTATGCTTTGATTTATAAAGTCTGGCATACTAAAAGACTTCTTCTGCAGAGATTCTACCTTTAAAGGAATGATGAACTGCTATTCTAGATCTTTCTGCTCCACTGCATTCCTCAATGCCCTCCCATTTACTACGTATGTCCTGATTTGATTATTCCCACCAAAATGAAGCACCTCACACTTATCCGCATTAAATTCCATCTACTATCTGTCAGCCCACTTTTCTAAGCGGTCCAAATCCCTCTGCAATCTTTGAAAACCCACTTCATTATCCACAATTCCACCTATTTTAGTATCATCCACATTTTTACTAATCCAATTTACCCCCCCCACCCCCCCATCATCCAGATTATTAATGTAAATGACAAACAGCAAAGGACTTTGAGGCACACCTTGTAATCAGCCTCCAGCCTGACAAATAGTTATCCACTGTGACTCTCTGGTATCTCCCTTCCAGCCACTGTTGAATCAATTTGACTATCTCAAAGTTAATACCTTGAAACTTCCTAACTAACTTTCCATGCAGAACATTATTGAAGGCCTTACTGAAATCCATATAGACAACATCCACTGCTTTCCCTTCATCTACATTCCTAGTCACCTCTTATGGGATGGATAGCCAGAAGAAGAAGGAGCACACAGCATTTTTCAGCTGCTCCCATCGGGGAAGAGATACAGGAGGATTAGAGCCAGCACCACCAGGCTGAGGAACAGCTTCTTCCCATGGGCAGCGAGAACACTGAACGACCAAAGGAACTGCTCACACTGACCATCCAAGACTCTCATGTCTACAAAACAATATTTATATATTTATGTGTATAGATGAAATACTTGTCCTGCATATGTATTGTTTGTCTGTATGTGTATTATGTCTGGTTGTGTATCTGCATGTTTTGCACTGAGGACTAGAGAACGCGGTTTCATCAGGTTGTATTTGTGCAATAAGACAGGTAGGTGGACTTGAGTTCATGATCAGATCAGTCACGAATGACAGAGCAGGCTCAACAGGCCAGATGGCCGACACTTTTTCCTATACCTTATTTAAATTTTGGATTCAATTTTATTTTAAACTGTTTTCAAATTATACATTTTGTTTTAAATTCTTCCACTCTCACCTTAAACCCATGCCTCTAGTTTTAGACTCTCCTACTGTAGCAAAAAAAACCTTACATTCCTATTAATAAACACAATAGATGAAGGAGTTGCACCATATCCCTTCTGTTCATGAATAGAAATAGAATTCATGTTCAAGTTTATTATCATCTGACTGTACATTAAAAAAACAGATGAAACACCAGACCATGGTGCACACACATACATACACAATGCATTACACGTATGCATTACACGTACATATACACAATCGCATATGTACATAAAAATATAATAAAAAATTCATATATATTTTTATATTAAATATATAAGGTTACAAAATACCGTTCATCAATCAGTGGGAAACTATTTCTCAGCCTGGCAGTTCTAATTTTGTACCTCCTTCCTCTTGGCTGGATGGAAAAGGTCCACATTAATTCTTTGAGCCCAATTTCAGCAAATCAATCGAGGAAAGGGACACCTCAGTGATCTTCTCAGCTGTTTCGATGATCATCTGCATTGATATTCAATCCAATGTTTTGCAGCTACCGTCCCACGTAATGGCAGCCAGACAGGACCCTCTCAATTTTCCTCCTGTAAAATGTTGTTCGCCTTCCTAATCTATGGCATACTTGCATGCTAACTTCCAACGAGCAGTGTCATATTCGTACGTGGCACACCGGACATGTGTCAGGAGCTGCCAGCATTGAGTTTGAACATTCTCCCTGTGTTTGCATGCATTTCTCCTTTGAATGGTTTATTGGATTCTCTTAACTTCTCCCCACTGCGCAGGGGAGCGGTACAATCTGAGGAGGGTTGCTGAGAACGCGGGGGAGGAAGGAAAAGAAAGTGGAATGAATTAGTGAAAATGGATGGCTGGGGGCTGGCACAGATCTGATGGTCCAAAGGGCCCGTGTCCGTGCTGTATCGCTTCATGTAGAAGAACCACCCATGGTCTTCTGATCATCAATAAGCTTCACTCACTCCCTATTTAAAGACAGAGTCGGGCTCTCTATTTTTCTCAAATTGTATGAACTCACTTCTTCCACATGCTGCACCTCCCCACTTCCCTCCACCTTGTCAATATCCCTCTGCACCATCCTCCCTCCCCCCTCCTCAGGTCCCAGTCTTTCTTCACTGCTCCACGATTCAATATCTTGATTGCCTTGGCTCCTGCGAACTTTATTAGACAGCTGGACAGCACTTGCTCTTTCAGCAAGGCTTGTTTCCACTGGGGTGCAATTAATTAGGAATGAGAACGGGCAGGTAGTATCTATTACCTAGAGTGAACCTGACGAACTAATTGGATCGAAATTGAAACTTATCAAGTCTGTCAGTAATTACGACTCTGCACCAATGTATCAAATCAGTCAGTTGAATAACCAAAGTAATATTTACGCTCTGATATCAATGCAAAACTGCATCAAATCAGGAGAAACAAAGAGATACAGAAAACAGCATGGTGGCTCAAATTAATTGCATGAGAATTTTTCCGAATTGTAATCAAACTAATCTTGGAACATTCAAACTTACCCAGAAAGTGGCCTTCTAAATTAATATCACAAACATGGTTTAATTCAGGTGTAGTTCTTAAGGTTGAATGAAAGCATTCCTTTGGAAAAGAATAGATTTATATTTAGTCCTTGAATAATGGGCTCCCACTGGGTCACCCTTGCAAGCATGGGGATAGTTTACAGCTTGATTGCAATCAAATCAAATCAAGGCATAATATGAGGAGGTCTCCTGACATGAATCTAGAGGAAAAGAGGAATAACGAGAAGAGAAAATAAGCCAACAAACATTAGATTCAATGAATCAAAACTGTGGCAGAAAAAAAAGTGGATCAATTTCAGGGAATTTCAGGGTCATGTGACTTAAAATGTATTCATTGAGTGATGGATGATAATCTAGTCCTGGTTCATCACAGGCTCCGAACTCCCATCCATCGCACACATTGGTGTGAGGCGCTGCCTCAAGAAGGCAGCCAACATCGTAAAGGACCCTCCATCATCCTAGTCACAACCTCTTCTCACTGCTCTCTTCAAGTAGAAGGTCCAGAAGTAGATTGGAGGAAGAGGCTGATGGGAGAAGAGAGATCAGGTGACCTGAGGAGCGGCGGCAGTTAGAATTTTTAAAAGGGTGAGGCAGTAGCGCGAAACTGATTCGAGGAAGAAGCTGAGTATCACTATAAAAGTGATGGACTATGTAGAAAAGCAGTCATCATTAAAGTGGACTGAGTCAGAGTATTAAGGTTTTGGCTCAGCAGTGTTCGGCAGGAACAGGTGAAATGCAAGGGATAATAGGAGTTGAAGTAAGAAAGGGACTCCCTATTCATGGAGCAAAAAGGATTCAGGAGGTAAGGACAGGTTTTAGATATCATATATTTCGTTCCACTAGTCATAAAGAATGGGAATGGCAGCCAAGGCAGGGGAATGCTACTCTTGCAGGATGTGGGTTGTTAGGGAAGCCGGTAATGTCCCCGATGACTTCATCTGTGAGAAGTGCATCCAGCTGCACTTCCTGACAAGCCGAGTTAAGGAATTAAATGAACTCTAGGCCCTTCAGACTCAGAAGGCAGAAGGGATGATAGGAATTACAGGCAGGGCTGGTGCTGGCATTAGGCCAACTAGGCAGCCTCGTAGGGCATAGACTTTAGAGGGGCATTGTTGAAGAGAGATTCCAACAGCTCTGGCACCTCTTTAGTAGAATGATTTTTATATAAATTTTTAATCCAACTAATAAACACTGATCCAAAGCCAAATTTTTCTAACACCTTAAATTAAAAAAAACTCCATTCTAATCTATCAAATGCCCTTTCAGCATCTAAAGTTAAAAACATTGCTAAATCAGATTTCTTTGGAGAAATATGAATTAAACTAATTAACAGCAACATTATCTGAAGAATACTGTTTTTTAACAAATCCAGATTGATCTATATGAATTAAATTTGGTAAATATTAAGTCAACCTATTTGCCAAAACTTTAGCTACAATTTTATAATCAACATTTAATAATGAAATTGCTCTATAAGATTCAGTCTTTAACACATCTTAGGTATTATTGTTATAATTGCATTAGAAAAAGACTCCGGTAAAGAATGGACTTCCATTGCTTGTTTCAATACCTCCTTTAATGGACTGTTTGAGCAACAGAATTCAGAGCTAATATAATACCTGGCGGCCACAAAGGGAGCCTACAAAGTTGTTGGGGCCAAGAATTTCTTTGCAACCTCCCCCCAACCCCGCCCCCATAAAAAGGGATGGTGTGCAACTGGAAATAGGTTTAAAGAAGAGTCCACCAAAGAATTTCTGGGTGGTTTCTTGGTGGGAAACTTGAACCCTGGACTTCCCCATTTCCACTCTAAAGTTTCCCAACTTCTCCTTAATTTCCAAACAAAATCACAAGTTTTTGCTGAGCCTGATTTTTACTTTCTCTGGTTTCTGCAAAATGCCAGGTTTCATTAGCTCACAAGATACTCAGCTTTTATTTCTCACATCTGTCTAAGCCCAACTTCATTTTTTTTTAACCGAAGCTAAACAAATTTTGCTTGAGCGACTCTGTGGGGGCGGGGGGGGGGGGGGAAGGTTGAGCATCATCAGTGGGTATCGAGCCTAAACCCTTTGCCTCGATCATTCTTTATTTTTTTTCTATTTCTTCCACATTTGTTGTTCAACCTGCTGAGTTTCTGCAGCAGATTTTGTACTTGGGCTTCAGATTCCAATCTCTGGTGTGTCTCAATGTTTACCCCAAGATCTGAGATGGGGGTCTAGCACCTGGAATCAGAAAATTCTATGCTCATACCATTGGGCTCTAGATTGCCCTGGCAGATTGCAAAGTGATTAAAGTTCAGATTTATGGTCAGAGTGCATACATGACATCACATACAACCCTGAGATTTTTTTTTCCTGCCACCAAGCAGAATCACCACTAATGGATAGAGCAAAACAAAATTGTACTCAATGTACACATGCAAATAAATATAAATTTAGACATACAGCATAGTAACTGGCCATTTCGGCCCATGTGTCTGTGCCGCCAAATTTACACGCCTAGTACGTTTGGAATGGTGGAAGGAAATTGGAGTGCCAGGGAAAATCCATGTAGACATGGGGAGAACATACAAACTCCTTACAGACAGTGCGGGATTCGAACCCAAGTCCTGATCTCTAGCACTGCAAAGATGTTGCGCACACTGCTACAGCAACTGTCCCACCCCATATGCAAAATAAATAAAGAAATGTAAACAAACTGAGTGTGTATTACAGAGAAATAAAACAAAGTGCAAAAGTAAGAGTCCTTAAATGAGTTTGTTGTTGAGGAGTCTGATGGACGAAGAGTAGCAGCTATTCCTGAACCTGGTGGTGCAACTTCTGTGGCACCTATATCACTTTCTTGATAGTAGCAGTGAGAACAGAGCATGTGCTGGGTGATGTGGGTCCTTGATGATTGCTGCTACCCTCCGACGGCAGCGTTCGCTGGAGATATTGTCAATGGAGGTTGTTCATCCAATTTGTGTTGGGTCTCACCCTGGCCAGTGAAGTCCAAGGCAGGCTAGACATTGAATGTAATTGACAACCTATGGAGTGAAGCTGCAGAAAATGACTACCTGCTTATGGAAGCATATTTCAACAAGGAGTTAACGTAGACAGAAGCGAAAATACAGTTTTTGGATATCCAATAAAATTTAAGTAAGTAATTTGAAGAGGTTTTAGAGTTAAGATTTGATGTGGAATGAGCAGAAGTCAGAAGAAATTCTTGAACTTCGCTGCCAAGCCATAACCCTTGCCAACCCTGCCAAGCCATAACCTTTGCAGGTCTGGTGACCCAAAAATTGGAAAACATTGCATATGTAGTAGCATCCGGGGGAGATGGGGGTTTCAGATGTGAATCATCCGCAAAATGGCAGCCGACCACGAGTTCTGGAAGTCTGCGCTAAGATTGTGCTGAACACCCCCCCCACCTTGGGTACGAAACCCGCCAATCAAGTAAAGTGTCGGGGGGGGGGCAGGCATCATGACTTCACTTCCAACTTTGGGTGGCGGGACTGGAAGTGACATAAAAATTGGCTGGAAAGAGAATTAAACAGTTTTTCATGCTCATCTCATCCTGAGCCAGGCGTTTTCTTCTGCAGCTCTGCCGTCATTGGTGCTACATTGCTGACCCCGATGGTTCAGACGTTTCTGAACCCAACACAATGGCTGACAAACCAGAGCTGAGCATGGTTGCCATTAAGGTGCAAATGTTCTGGAAACAAGGACCACCCGCGTTCTTTTATTCAAGCGGAGGCAGAAATCAAACTCGACAATATTACCAGTGAAGCTACAAAATTTTGGCACGTCGTTGCATTGATAGATGAGGAGTCAGGCTCTAAACCCTAAACAATCCTCCATAGAAGGTCTGTGTGAGGCTTTAAAGGCCCATCTCCTATGGACTTTCACCATGACTGAGCTGGAGAGAGGGATGCATCTCCTACATCTAGATGAGCTCAGGGACAGGTCCCCTCCAAACTTAATGACTGAAATGCTCGCACTAGCTGACAGACATTCCAAGTGCCTAATGTTCAAGGCCACATTCTTAGAACACCTCCTCTTAGAATGCCTCCCCCGCGATACTGCCTTGTTCCTGTTCGACACACACTTTTCTGACCCTCAGGCTGTGGCAAACGAAGCGGACAGACTATACTGAGTTCATAAAATTCTGTCACAACAACCAACCGCGTCTGACAATGTGACTACCTCGTCCATTTCCGCAACCACCGCAGGTGGGTCCAAGGGCAAGCAGCGGGATGGGTGGTGTTTCTACCACAGGAGGTGGGGCCAGAACACCAGCCGATGCATCCCACCATGTGCTTATTCAGCCGACACCCAGGGAACTGGCACTGCCAGTCACCAGCAATGGCCGCGGCGGTTGGTGAACACATAGGCCTCTTCTGCGCAGTCAACCAAATCTCTGCATCCTGCCACTGAACGCCTTTGAACAAGAATTCCAGGCTCAACAGTCCAACCTACTTGTGGCAAATGGGATCCCTATACCCAGCTAGGCCCTAGGTCATTCCATTTACTACCTGGTGACTCAGCTTATCTGTGGTATTTCACGATTGTGACCACATGTCAACCGCTCCTGGGGATGGATTTCCTGAGAGCCACAACCTACTGGTTGACATGAGGGAATGATGGTTAGTCCATGACTCCATTTTCCAGACATGCCTGCTCTCACCTAATAAATGGCCAGCCCTGCGCGTACAGACCCTGTCTATGGACAAGTTTGCAAAGGTCCTGACAGAGTTCCCTGAAATCCTTATATCGGATTTTCATTTGAACACCCTGCCACACAACATCCAACAATATGTGATGACTGAAGGATCGCACTTTCATGTCAAGGTGAAGAGACTCCCCCACCCCCACCCCCTGACTGTTTACAATAAGCCAAAGAGGAACTTAAAATGATGGAAGAGTTGAGCATCATCAGGTGTTCTGACAGCCCTTGGTCATCTTCCTAAAGGCATTGGTGACCATGTGGAGACCACAAGAAACTGAACAGTGCAATGGTACCAGATCATTACTCCATACTACGTATTCAGGAATTTGCTGCAAAACTACACAGGAAATGGTTCTTTTCCAAATACACCCAGATGATGTGCCCAAGACAGCCATTATAACTGAATATCTGAGAATGTCATTTGGGTTGAAAAATGCGGCAAAAACCTTTCAACACCTAATGGACGACATCCCGGTAGCCAGCACTATGGAAGAAGAGCATGTCCCAGCATCTCAGTCTCCTATTCCAGAAACTCTGCAATTTTGGACTTTCTGTCAACCTGGGCAAGTGCGACTTCGGCAAGGAGAACCATTAACTTTTTTGGACACAGAGTCACATCCGCCAGAGCAGCCCCATTCCAAGCTAAAGTGGCAGCCATCTGGAACTTCCCACAGCCCTCCACCATCAAGGGTTTACAAAAGATTTTAGGCATGGTAAACTTTTACCACCATTTAATCCCCATGGCTGTCAAGATACTGTGCCCACTTTTCTGCCTGTTGACCGGCAAACAAAAACTGTTAACATTCATGCCTGAGGCAGAGAATGCATTCCAGGAAGCTAAAAAGGCACTTGTTAAGCAACCATGCTAGCACGGACAGCAGATGCCTCCCACATAGCAATTCTCGAACATCTAGTTGATGGGCCACCGGCAGCCACTTGCCTTTTTCACCCTCCATCTATGTCCCTCAGAATTCAAATATAGTACCTTCAATCAAGAACTGTTGGTATTTTACCTGGTCGTAAAGCACTTCCACCATTTCCTCGAAGGACGCACTTCATTGCCTTCTCTGACCACGTGCCCCGTCGAAAATATCAGGCCCATGATCGGCGAGACATCAGCGACATTTGGCTTTCCTCTCAGAGTTCACCTCAGACATTCAGTGTGCATCAGGGAAAGACAATGTCATTGCAGACGCCCTCCCCTAACCTGAGATCAGGTCCATCATGGGGGGCCTGGACTTGAATGCTTTGGCCAAGGCCCAGTAAGGGGATGTGCAGGTACAAGCTTCCTGGGGCGCAGTTACTGGACTCTGGCAGCAAGATAAAGAAATGGGGCCAGAGATGACTACGCTACCCTGTGACTTTTCCACTTATAGCAGCTAAACATGTCTGACACGGGTTGAAAAAACAGGTCTCTCAGTGGGCAAAGACTTGTCTGGCTTGCCAAATGGCCAAAGTCCATAAGCACACCAAAGGCCTGGTGCATCAGTTGTCTCCCACCACCCAGAGGTTCCAACACATCCACCTCAACATCAGTGGACCTCTGCCCACGTTGCACGGCCACAAGTAGATTCTCACCATGGTCAATAAGTTCACCTGTTGGCCAGAAACCGCACCCATGGTTGACATAACCACTGAGACTTGTGCCAGGACATTTTTATCTACCTGGGTGGCACGTTTTGGGGTACCTGTGCACATCACCTCCAACAGAGGGGCACAGTTTTCACCCATACTTTGGGCCACACGGTCACGCCTCTACAGCACTTTCACAGGCCCGCAGTGGTTGGACGCGCTGCCCTGGGTGATGCTGGGAATACGGACTGCTCCAAAAGAGGGCTTGCAGGCTTTGCCAGCTGAGCTGGTTTATGCGGCACCCCTGTTGGTGCCGGCCAACATTGCACCTCCACCAGACGGTGCCGAAACCACAACAATGGAAAAACTCCAATGCTTGCGCCACCACCTGTGGGCATTGGCCCCAGTCCCAGCCACAAGGCATGAGTCACCACCCACACACGTCCCGGCGGTGTCTTTTGTGTTTGTCTGCCATCCAATATGGAATACAGCTACAGCATCCCAAATTCAGACCATACAAAGTGCTAAAAAATCAACAGGTCCACCCTGCTGTTGGACATTGAGGGCAAACACAAACTGTATACAAGGGACCAGCTCAAACTTGGCTATATGAAACTACTGAGCCAGTAATGTTTCCATCACTGTGTCGCCGTGGTCGCCTTCTGAGACAGCTTAAGACTCAGACTATCATGTCAGGGGTCAATGCTGGGGGGTGGGGGAGTACTGTAGCAGCAAATGGGGGGGGGGGGGTTTAGAGGCAAATTGACCCTGTAATGGTGGCTAACCACACGTTCCAGGGGCCTGTGCTAAGATGGCACTGGACCCCCTCCACCTCAGGCATGAAGCCCACAAACTGAGTTACGCATCGGTGAGGGGATGGGGTGTCGTGACGTCACTTCCACTTTCAGAATGGTCGGACCAGAAAGGACATAAAAGTTGACTGGAAAGTGAATTAAACAGTTTTTCCAGCTCATCTCAACCTGACCCAGATGTTTTCTTCCGCAGCTCTGCTCTCAGCGATGCTACAGCATACATTTTTTTTGGTCAGTGGACAAAATCGCCTAATTCTCTGCTCCAAAATTCCATAATTCATAAAATTATCAAGCTGAGTCCTTGAGGAGTACCCTAATCTTTGAGATAATGTGCAATCAGAATTGTTTATCTCAACTAAATATAAATTTAAATTTAGACATACAGCGTGGTAACAGGCCGTTCTGGCACACGTGTAACAGGCCGTTCTGGCACACGTGTAACAGGCCATTCTGGCACACGTGTAACAGGCCGTTCTGGCACACGTGTAACAGGCCGTTCTGGCACACGTACCCATGCTGCCCAATTACGTCCAATTGACCTGCAAAGTTTTGAAGGGTGGGAGGGAGCCAGAGCACCCAGGGGTAAACCATGCAGACACAGAGTGAGCATACAAACTCCGTACAGACACTGGTGTTATAACAATGTAGCACTTACCGCTCCGCTCATTGTGCCACTCCTAATATAAGCAAACTTGGTAAATGAATGTGGTTTAACCTGTTAGTATGCTCCAAGAACGCTTCCACCAGCGGTGTCTCCGCTCCATCTTCAACATTCATTGGAGCGACTTCATCTCCAACGTCGAAGTACTCGAGATGGCAGAAGCCGACAGCATCGAATCCACGCTGCTGAAGATCCAACTGTGCTGGGTAGGTCACGTCTCCAGAATGGAGGACCATCGCCTTCCCAAGATCGTGTTATATGGCGAGCTCTCCACTGGCCACCGAGACAGAGGTGCACCAAAGAAGAGGTACAAGGACTGCCTAAAGAAATCTCTTGGTGCCTGCCACATTGTCCACCGCCAGTGGGCTGATATCGCCTCCAACCGTGCATCTTGGCGCCTCACAGTTCGGCGGGCAGCAACCTCTTTTGAAGAAGACCGCAGAGCCCACCTCACTGACAAAAGGCAAAGGAGGAAAAACCCAACACCCAACCCCAACCCACCAATTTTCCCTTGCAACCGCTGCAACTGTGTCTGCCTGTCCCGCATCGGACTTGTCAGCCACAAACGAGCCTGCAGCTGACGTGGACATTACCCCTCCATAAATCTTCGTCCGCGAAGCCAAGCCAAAGAAGAAGATGTTAGGATCAATCCGTTAATTCACTTTTTAAAAAATAACTATAGATCTGAACTTTTCAGTCTCCAACTCCAGACATAGTCTTCTGCAAGATATATTTATTTTATATTATATTTTTATGTATTTACAATATGTGATATTTCAAATTCAGATTTCAGATCTTTTGTCAGAGTACATACATGACATCACATACAATCCTAAAATTCTTTTTCCTGTGGATGAAGCAGAACTGTGTACCACATATTGGTAGTGAAAAAAATAAATGTACCCAACTATACATGTAAACAAATTAAAAAATGTAGACAAACAATACCTTACAGAGAGAAAAATTATCAATAAAGTGCACGTCAGAGTCCTTAAATGAGCCCCTGATTGAGTTTGTCATTGAGGAGTCTGATGGTGGAGGGGGAGCAGCTGTTCCTGAACCTGGTGGTGTGAGCTTTGTGGCACTGACTCCTCTTTCTTGATGGCAACAGCGAGAACACAGCGTGTGCTGGGTGGTGTGGATCCTTGATGATTGCTGCTGCTCTCCAACGGCATCATTCCCTGGAGATGTTCTCGCTGGTAGGGAGGGTTTTCCCTGAGCTGTCCTTGGCTGTGTCCACTGCCATTTTCAGGGCTTTCTACTCAAGCCTCTTGGTGTCCCCATACCAGCACATGATGGAGCCAGTCAGCATACTTTCCGCCACGTACCTGTAGAAATTTGTCATTCTGAACTTCCGCGAACTTCTAAGGCATTGGAGGTGCTGAATTGCTTTCTTCCTGATGCAATTAGTGTGTTGGGTCCAGGAAAGATCCTCCATGACAGTGATTCCCAAGAACTTAAATTTGCTCACCCTCTCCACCTCTGATCCCTTTCAATGATCATGAGATTGTAGACTTACTGGTTTTATCATCCTGAAATCATTAATCAGTTCCTTGATTTTGGTGGCATTGAGTGTGGGGTTGTTGGTATGTGCTGTGTATTGTGTGAGCCAGAAAAATGCTGCTTCATCTGGTTCCATATGAACAGTCAGATGACAATAAACTTGTGCTTGAACTTGGAAAAACATAGTGCTATTTTCCTTTTGTACTGCTGCCTTTTCTAAAAGGGACTTTGATCTATGGAGTTATTGCTGTGAATTGATTTCAGGTGTGCAAATGTACCTGTTTTTCTGAGGACAATATTTACGATGCAATTAATTGATCTTTACATGATTATAATTTTATCCAGTTGCTAAGAATTTGTTCCAGATTTGATTGACTCCCTTCTCTGCTTTAGTTGTCATGTTATTATCGACTTCTTGTAGCTCAGTTGGTCATCTTATTATTTCCTCTGATACACCTATTGATCAGGTAATTAAATGCAAAATGTGTCAATGTGTTGGTTTTCTGCAAGCTGCAATATGTCGAATCCATGGATTGACATCAATATTTAGAGGCACCAATGAGAGAAGGGGCAGTGTTGGATCCGCTATGAGGAAATGAGATAGATCAGGTGATGGAGGTGTGTGTTGGGGAGCACTTTGGGTCCAGTGATCACAGTACTATTGGTTTCAACCCTGGAGCCAGGGTTGAGATTTTTGATTGGAGAAAGGCTAATTTTGAGGAGATGAGAATGGATTTAGAAGGTGTGGATTGGGAAAAATTGTTTTATGGAAAGGATGTAGAAGGTAAATGGAGGGCATCAAAGGTGAAATTTTAAGGGTACAGAAACAATATGTTTTCTGTTGGGATGAAAGGAAAGGTTAAAAGTTTTAGGGATCCTTGGTTTTCAAGGGTTATTGGAAATATAGTTCAGAAAAAGAGAGAGAGTTGTACAAAAAGTATAGATAGTGTGACAGAATATGTTGTGTTTTATATTGTATATAGATATGATTTTGGGAGGTAAAGAGTTCTCTTTTAAAATTCTGGAGCTCTGCTCAAGCCAGATAGGTCTTTGCAAAAGCTTTGGAGAGTGCCCAAGGGACTTTACTAATGGATTGTTGTTTCGAAAAGCAACAGATGAAAGAACTCAGAGGAGTAGGTTCAGAGCCACAGGCTGTCTGGGAGAGCTGCTTTCTGTTCTAAGAAGGTCATGTGTTTTTTTGCAAGCAGAGAGATAGTCAAACAGGCTCTTCTCTGAGAGAGAGGCGGGAAGACACAGTGATCAGTTCTGCAGTTCTACAGTCAGCAGCAGCAGCTGGGACTGGAACAGGACAAGCTGGCAAGCTTGTGGAAAATCCCCATTTGGAAGACGGGTTGTGAGTGCTTAGCCCTTGGTCGAAGCCCTTGTGATTCATGCAAGAGGAGAGGACTGGCTGCCTAATGTTTCACTTGAAATAAGGGAAACAAAAAGGAACTCTGTGGTGACCTAAAAGAAAGAGGTCATCATCTGGAAAACCCTGATGGGGCAAGTTTCTTTGGCAAGACATTGAAATAGCTAATTAAGAAGGGATCAGTTTGTGTCCAGGAACAACAAATCTCTCTCTGAAAACTGACAAGAACCTTCCTGAGCAGTAACCACTTATCTTTCAAGCACCAAAGCCTGGTGAACTTTATAAATGTTAAATTCTGTGCACAGTATAAGAATTGCCTGCAACCAGTGAACTTGGAAGAATGAGAAATGAGATTGGACTCTGAATTAAATAACTTCTCTACACACACACATTACGTACACATGCGCTTACAATTAGAAGGGGGTTAAGTTAGGTTAGTTAAGTTAATAGTAGTCAGTTAGAGTTTGATCCTGTTTTCATGTTTTAAGATAATTAAAAACAACTTTTGTTTAAGTGGCCATTTGTGGGGGGCATGGCAAGATGGTGTAGAGGCCAGATGTGCGATCCCACCCCTCCTCAGGCAGTTTTTTAAGCACCCATCTTTAAAGTTCATCTAAGTGATTAAAAGTTGTATCTTTATTTTTGGGAACATTAGTGGGTCATAATGGCGACTAATGTTAAAAAAAAATGAAAGCTCAATTACAGAAGAAATTCCCTTTCAAAAGTGCTGAAGAATTGAGGCCTACCTGTCCAGCTGAAGCCAAGGAATTGTCGTTTGGAACCTCCAAGGCACAGAGAACTCCTGCCAGGCTGAGTATTACACCGGCACTGATCTTATCTCCACAAGATGGCACTAGCATGTTGACGCGCGGGTGACCCGGCTGAGAGAAGAGCTCTTCAGCCTGGGATACCTTTGGGTGAGCCGGGGACATGCAGAATGGCAGAGGAAGCTGCCTCTGCACAGTCCCTGGTCTTGCAGGGCACACGTGGTGCTTCAAGGGTCCGTGAGTCACCGGACCATGAGTGGGCTGTGGGGGTGCCCAAGCAGCAGCATCCTGACGTGGTCGGGATACTGCTGTTGGGTGTGCAGACCCGCAGCCACACCGGGAAGGGTCCGACAAATGTTGGAAGAAGTGGAAGACTTACCTTTAACGAGCAGTTCACAGGAACAATTGGAGGTGGAGTCTAGAGAAGGTAGGCCTCAAAATGTGGAAATGGAATCTGGAATGGAGTCTGTTTGTACAGTCTTGGAAGAGATTGCCTATCATATGGAAAATATGTCTAAACAAATGACTCAAGGATTTTTAATATCTAGATCTACAGTTAAGTGGGATGTCAGTAAATGTATTAAATCAGGGGATACAGTGCAAGAAAATTAAAAAAATATTGAAACAGCTTTTTCTGAATGTAAAATTCAAGTTGTACTTAATAAGGACAAAACAGAGAAAGTGGAAGATATTTTTGTGGATTGGGGAATCCAGAAGAAAGACTTACTGAAAAAAAATTGATTAATTGGAAAATCAAAGTCAGAGAAACAATGTGAAAATTGTGGGTCTTCTAGAAGACATTGAAGGGTTTGATCCAATAAAATTTTTCAAGAGTTGGATTCCCGAGGTGTTGGGCAAAGAGTTTTCTTTCCGGAAGGTTTAGTATTGGAGAGGGCACATGGAGCATTACGAAAGAAACCGTTAACCAGGACAACCACCATGTGCGGTCTTACTTTGGTGCCTGAACTATCAAGACAGAGATATGATACTTCGGTTGGTGGTACAGAAGGCTTGACAAAGTCAATCTCAAATGATGATCCAAAATAACAGAGTATTTTTTGACACAGATTTGAGTCAAGAAATTATTAGGCGACTACGGGAATTTAATTCGACTAAAGAAGTACTATGGCGGAAGGGTTATAAATTTGCTTTTTGATATCCTGCTGTGTTAAAAGTTTTTATGGTAACTTTCAATCTCAATTTTTTGAGAATTATTACGATGCATTAATTTTTGCTAATTCATTACCGGATTTACGAGGACACGGAAGAATTTTGCCACTGTCGCCTAAAAAGAGGGCAAATGGAAATGGAAATGGGCAGAATGGGAAGAATGGTTTTAACACAGTCTTATTGACATTGCAGATCTGGAACAATCATTGGGAGTGGAGTCATTGGGTTGAATATATTTACAGTATTGGGTTGTACTAATGTGACTGATGTATTTCTGGTTGGGGTGGGGGGGGTGGAAAGCACTGAAATCTTTGATAGTCATCTGCCTCTAGTGAGGTTTACCACACCCAATTTTTTAGGGCACTACTACCATTGGGTAGTTTTTTGGGGGGATAATTAATTTTTTTTACATATATACTTTTAAAAAATATTTAGGGGAGGGAGAGTGGTTTTAATTTATTAGAAGAGGAGTGATATTTTGTAGTAAGTGATTATATTGTTAGTTTATAAGGATGTCTAATTTGAAATTTGCAACTTTTAATGTTCAGGGGTTAAATAATATGATTAAACGAAAGCGAGTTTTGGCTTATATCAAGAAAATGAAAATTGATATTGCCCTTTTACAATAAACACATTTGACTGAAAAAGAACATTTGAAGTTGAAGAGAGATTGAGTTGGGCATGTATTTTATTCTTCATTTAATTCTAAGGCAAGAGGTGTAGCAATTTTAATTCATAAGAATTTGTCTTTTGAGTTGCAATCTATGGAAGGGAATGCTGGAAGGGTTTTAAAGATGAATTGTAAAAATTTTTACTGAATTTTGGACTTTGCTTAATGTTTATGCACCCAACATGGATGATGAGTGTTTTATTTCAGATGCTTTTTTGTTATTAAATCAAGCTAATGAAAATATTTTAGTTGGGGGAGATTTTAATTGTGTCTTGGATGCTTTGTTGGATAGATCCCCAAAAAGTGTAAAGAAATCAAAGATGGTAATACAAATTGAGGCCCTGATGAAGGATTTAAATTTAGGGGATATTTGGAGAAGGGTTAATCCTACAGAGAAGGATTTTTCTTTTTATTCGTCTCAACATGATTCATTTTCTAGAATAGATTTATTTTTAGTATCGGCACATTTACAAGGAAGGGTATTACAGGCAGAATATAAAAGCAGGGTTATATCAGATCATTCTTTATTATTTTTTTCTTATGTAAGTTCAGAAGTGGTACATTCATCTTATAGATGGAGAATTAACACAATGTTGTTGAAAAGAAACAGAGTTCGTTAACTTTGTTAAAGAACAGATTACTTTTTTTCTCTGAAAATGCTAATTCAGTAAAAAGTCATTTTGTGTTATGGGATGCGTCAAAAGCTTATTTAAGATTATTAGCTATACCACTAAAGTTAAGAAGCAGTATATGGCAGAAAGTTTAGAATTAGAAAAGCAAATTGATGAATTGGAGAAAGAATTTCAGAAGGAAGTGACAGAAGATTAAAAAAAAAAGTGGGTTTGACTAAATTGAAATTGCGTTATAATATGTTGCAGACTTTTCAATTTGAATGTTTAATTAATCGATCTAAGCAGCATAATTATGAGTTGGGTGAGAGGGCACATAAGGTACTTGCATGGCAATTAAAGAAGGAACAGGTTTCATGGATTATTAATGCTGTAAAAAATAATTCAACAGTTACCTATAAACCTCAGAAAATTAATGACCAGTTTTATTCCTTTTATAAAAAAATTATATACTTCTGAAGGGAAAGAGGATAGTGGTTCAATTGATTCTTATTTATCTAAGTTAACGTTACCAGCATTAGAAGAGGAGGATGTTATGGATCTGGAAGTTCCATTTACAGAATTAGAGATTAAGGCGGCTATGTTGGAAATGCCCAATGGGAAGTCACCAGGTGATGACGGGTTTTCGGTGGAATTTTATAAAACTTTTAATGAAGATTTATCTTTGGTGTTTCTTTATTGAATGTTGATTATAAAATTATAGCAAAAGTGTTAGCAAATTGACTTGCTAAGTATTTACCTAAATTGATACATATTGATCAAACAGGTTTTATTAAGAATAAAAATGCTTCAGATAATATTCTTCGATTGATTGGTGGTTATGCTTGACGCGGAAAAAGCATTTGATAGGGTCAAATGGGAATTTTTATTTAAAGTACTGGAGAACCTTAAATTTGGCCCTTTTTTATTGGTTGGGTTAAAGCTTTATATACAAACCCAACTGCTAGGGTGGTGACAAATGGTCAAGTTTCATCATCGTTTAAATTGATGCGTTCAACTCGACAGGGTTGTCCATTGTCACCAGCTCTGTTTGCATTGGCTATTGAAACGTTAGCTCAAACAATAAGGTGGAATGAACAGATAAGAAGGATGAGAGTTATGGCTGAAGAGTATGAGATTCATTTATTTGCAGATGATGTTTTTATATATTTAACAAACCCAGAACAATCATTGCCACATTTACAGGAATGTTTATTACAATATAAAACATTATCTGGATATAAAGTTATCTGGGATAAGAGTAAAATTTTGCCAGTTGGAGATGGAGATAATTCAGAGTATAAAAATATCATAAAACTGAAATAGTCTGATAAAATTAAATATTTATGAATAATTATAAATACTGAGTATCAATCTTTATATAAGTTAAATTATGTTCCATTATTAAAAAAGATTAAAACAGATTTAATTAAGTGGAAAGATCTTCCGTTAACTTTAATTGGTTGAGTTAACTGTATTAAGATGAATATTTTTCCTTGTAGTCAATATTTATTTTAATCAATACTTTGTTCTCTTTCAAAGAGTTTCTTTCAAGACTTAAATAACGTTTTGAGTGAATTTTTATGAGAAGGTAAACTACCACGGGTACCATTATATCAACTTACTTGGAAGTATGCGTTAGATGGGCTTCAATTACCTCATTTTCAAAATTATTATGAAGCAGCCCAGTTGAAATTTATTAGTAGATTGATGGTTTTGGACCAGCCCCTGAGTTGGGCTAAAGTTGAGGTGGCCTTTATTTCTGGTCAAGGTGTATCAATTTATATTTCAATGGAATGTAAATTTGTTAAAGGAATATAATATGCCAATATTAAAACATCTGTTAAAACTATGGATTAAAAAAATAAGATTTTACGATCAAAAGGTAAATTGTCAATTTTAACTCCATTATTTAATAATCAGCTTATTTATTTTTCAATGTTTAATAGTCATTTAAAGAGTTGGGATTCTAAGGGTATAAAAACATTACAGGATTGTTTTCAATCAATTGAAAGAGCATTTTGATATTGCTGAAAATTCTTTGTTCATTATCAACTTTGATCTTTGGTGAAAAATATGTATAGTAGAGCGATGATTTTACCTGATGTGATGGAATTCGAGTCTTTGATTTCTTCTATACCAAAAAAGGGTTATATTTCTGTTATGTATCAAGTATTACAAGACAATATGGATAATGGAATGGGAGAAGTCTAAGCTTAAATGGGAAAATTATTTAGCTTTTGTTTTTCCTGAAGATTACTGGGCAGATACGTGTCATGACAGTGTTAATAAATTGATGAATGTGCGGGATGGAATGGTTAATCATAATATTCTACATCAGTTCTATTTAACCCCAGAGAAATTGAAAAAATATGGTTTTAGTAAATCTTGTTTTAGGTGTGGTATATGCACTGGAACTTATTTACATGCTGTTTGGTCTTATGTGCATGTACAACCATTCTGGGATGAAATTAAGTTAATTTTGGAAAAATTATATAATTTTAAGTTACCATTAGATCCATCTATTTTTTTAATGGGTTATATGATTCCTTTAAGGGGATTAAGGTTGGTTAAATTTCAAATTGCATTTATATATTTAGCATTGTCTGTAGCTCAAAAATGTGTAGCAAGTACATGGAAAGATAATGTAGTGATTAATATAATGAGATGGCGTAATGAATTGAAAGCTTATATTGTTATGGAAAAAATAACATATAATCTGCATGACAATTACTCTTTTTTTTGTTAATAAGTGGTTACCATATTTGGAATATATAAATTTAGAAATATTTTGATTTATTATATACTTTTAGTTACTGTTTATATATTTTTAGCTCTCCTTAAGAGAGCTGGCTGATGGGGTGGGAGTGGGGGGGGGGGGGGTGGGGATTTGATTTAATTTTTTTCTCTTTTTTTAATATATTTTCATATAAAATTTTATTTATGCAATGTATTTTGTATTACCACTAATGATTCTTCAAATAAATAAAGTTTAATAAAAAGAATTTTGTTTTCAAGATTTAAAAAAGTGGCCATTTGTCTTGGTGAATATCTATTGCAACTGCGTTTTGGGGTCCTCTGGGCTCGTAACAACAGCATGAAGTAAATGAGACGTTAGAGGAATATAAAGAATATCAAAAGAATCTTAAGAAGGAAATTAGAAAATAAATCCAAAGTGTTTCTAAAAAGTATATTAGGTACAAAAAGATAGTGAGGGATAACATTGGTTCCCTAGAAGATGAGAGTGGACGGCTATGCATGGAGCCAAAAGAGATGGGGAAAATGTGAACAGTTTTTTTTTCCCTTCAGTATTTACTAAGGAGAAGGATATTGATTTGTGTAAAGGAAGGGAAATAAGTCGGGAAGTTGTGGAAACGATGATGATTAATGAGAGGAAGTTCTGGCACTTTTAAGGAAAATAAAGGTGGATAAGTCTCCAGATCCTGACAAGATATTCCCTAGGACATTGAGGGAGTTTAGTGTAGAAATAGTAGGGGTTTGACAGAGCTATTTAAAGTGTCATTAGTAACGGGAATGGTGCCAGAGGATTAGAACTCGTAGTTCCATTGTTTAAAAATGGTGCAAGGAGTAAATCTAGTAATTATAGGCCTGTAAGTTTGACATCTGTGGTGGGTAAGTTAATGGAAAGTATTCTTAGAGATGGTGTATATAAATATTTGGATAGGCAGGGTTTGATTAGGAACAGACAACATGGATTTATGAGGGGAAGATCATAATTAGCAAACCTTACTGAATTTTTTCAATAGGTTACAAGAAAAATAGATGAGGGTAAGGCAGTGGATGTTGTGTATATGGACTTTAGTTAGGCCTTTGATAAGTTTCCTCAGGGAAGGTTAGTTCAGAAGATTCAACCGTTAGGTATTAGCAATGAAGCAGTAAAACAGGTTCAACAATGGTTGAATGGGAGATGCTAAAGCGTAGTAGTAAGTAACTGTTTGTCAGATTGGAAGCCGGTGACTAGTCGTGTGCCCCAGGGTTCAGTATTGGGTCCATTACTATTTGTCATATACATTAAGGATCTGGATGGGGTGGTAAATTGGATTATTAAGTATGAGGAAGATACTAAGATAGGTGAAGCTGTGGATAATGACAAAGGGTTTCAAAGCTTGCAGAGGGATTTAGGCCAGTTAGAAGAGTGGGCTGAAAGATGGCAGATGAAGTTTAATGAAGATAAGTGTGAGGTGTTACATTTTGGTAGAACTAATCAAAATAGGACATATATGGTGAATGGTTGGGCATTGAAGAGTGCAGTGGAACAGAAGGATCTAGGAATAATGATACAGTTTCCTGAAGAAATGTTATGGTATGTTGGCCTTTATAATCGGAACATCAAGTATAGAAGCTGGGATGTATGTAAAAATTGTACAAGGCATTGGTGAGGCCAAATTTGCAATATTGTGTGCAGTTTTAGTTATCAAAGTATAGGAAAGATATCAACAATTTGGAGAGAGTTTTGAGAAGATTTACAAGAATGCTGTTGGGGGTACAGAGTCCACGTTATAGGAAAAGGTTAAATAAGTTAGGTCTTTATTCTTTGGCACATAGAAGGCTGAGAGGGGATTTAATTGAGGTACTTATAATTATATGGGGTATAGATAGAGTTGACGTGGAGAGAAAGAGGGAGATGCACATCAGAAGTCATGAGTTGAGAGTTAGTGGGCAAAAGTTTAGAGGAAGCATGAGGTGGACTTCTTTACTCAGAGAGTGGTGAGTAGATGGAACGAGCTTCCAGACAAAATGGTGGAGGTAGGAGAAGTTGGATATGTATATGGACAGAAAAAGAATGGAGGGTTATGAGTTGAGTGTAGGTCAGTAGGGTTAGGTGGGTGAAAGTGTTCAGCATGGTCTAGAAAGGCCAAGTTGGCCTATTTCGAGGATGTAATTGTTATATGGTCTCTTATCAATGTATGAACTCATAAAGTCATTGTCATTGAGTTCAAAAAGCCCAGAAACAGCCCCTTCAGCCGAACTTGTTCAAGCTTACCAAATTGTCTACCTAAGCTTGTCCCGTTCTCCAGAAAAAGTAGAGGCGCTGACGTGCTTTCTTCATGATGACATTTGTGTGTTGGATCCAGGAAAGATTCTCCAAAATAGTGACAGACAAGAACTTAAATTTGCTCCCCCTCTCCACCTCTGATCTCCCAATGATCACTGAATCATCCACCTTTGGTTTTCCGTTCCTGATGACAACACCTTAAGCTTAAGGCAAATGTCGATAGCTAGGGAATCAAAGGTTATGGGGAGAAGGTCGAGTAGGGGGCCTGAGTGGGGAAATGGATTGGCTCATGATTAAATGAAGGGACAAACCTGATGGGCTGATTAGTCTATTGACTAAATTCATTTAATTTGGCATAATACTTGGCATAGACATTGTGATTCAATAGTCCTGTTCTGCTAGGTTTTGGTGGGGAAAACAGAACATAGAGAGTGGAAGTGAGGAAGTTTTATATGCGTACTAAAATTATCAACACTTACACTTACGAGTTCTGGCCATTGATAATGACTGACTCAGTTGGTCTCAGAAGTCTCAGAAGTCAGCAGTGCCCTATTGGGGTAGTGTGACCAAGTATGATTTTGTCCTGCTACATGGGGTATGATTGCAACTGGAGAGGCCTGAACCAGTCTGTCTAAAATTACCTCCTTGTGGCATTTTCCTTCTAAGAATTCAGTGCATTCCAGTTCCCGTGAGTGATTTATTGCAAGAAGTGAAATGCGAAAGTCTGCAGATGCTGTGATTGCAGTAAAAACACACAGAAATGCTGAAGGAACAGTTCCAGCTGTGTGGGGGATTATGGGTAGGGAAGACGGCCATTGCTCTGCTGTGTTTTGAGGCGCAGAGAGCGGCTCCGAAAGACAAAGCGGCTGGTGAGGCTGTCACACTGGCTGCCCCCTGACAGTCCCCACTGGCCCCAGCTGCCCTGTCGGCTCCTGCTATCCCCTGATGCCCTGATGGCTCCTGCTAGCCCCTGCTAGCCCCTGCTGCCCTGATGGCTCCTGCTAGCTCATGCTATCCCCTGCTGCCCTAATGGCTCCCACTAGTCCTTGCTGCCCTGACGGCTCTCTCCCACCGCCCCTGCCTTGAGGGGGTCATGGAAGGAGAGGGGTGAATGTGCAGATGGGCTATAGGCTCATGGCATAATTGACCACTGCCAGTGGGCTGATCTCGTCTCAAACCGTGCATCTTGGCGCCTCACAGTTCGGCGGGCAGCAACCTCCTTTGAAGAAGACCGCAGAGCCCACCTCACTGACAAAAGGCAAAGGAGGAAAAACCCAACACCCAACCCCCACTAACCAATTTTCCCTTGCAACCGTGTCTGCCTGTCCCGCATCGGACTTGTCAGCCACAAACGAGCCTGCAGCTGACGTGGACATTACCCCTCCATAAATCTTCGTCCGCGAACCCAAGCCGAAGAAGAAGAAGACATTCATGTCTGAGCTCTGCCAATTATCCTTCTTTGGAAAGGGTTGTATTCGATGCCTCAGGGCCAGCCACAGCACATTCAGAAAGGTAAGTCTCTAGACATAAGGGCAGAGAACTTCTACCTTTACAGTTGGGCATTTTTCTGGCTTGAAAGGGCCTAGAGAGACAGACAGAGCTGGGAAAAGGTGATAGGGTAAGATGATGTCAGAGGGCTTTAATGAAAACCAGAAAAGTCAAAGCTGATACCATGTGTTTGGAGGGTGGCCAGTCAGAAGATGAGGTGTTGGTTCTCAAAGTTACAGGTGGTCTCAGTCTGGCAGTGCATGAGACCATGGACAGACATGTCAGCAAGGGAATGGGATGGGAAATTGAAATGGGTGGCCACTGGAAGATCCATGCTATTGCGGTGGACAAAGCTGAGGTGCTCAACAAAGCGATCTCCAAGTCTCTCTGATGTAGAGAAGACCACGATAGGAGCACTGGATAGAGTAGACAACCCCTGCAGATTCATAAGTGAAGTGTGGCTTCACTTAGAAGGATGGTTTGGGGCCCCAAATAATGGTGATGAGGGAAGTGTGGGCACGTGGAGTATCTCCTGCGGTCACAGGGGCAGGTGCCAAGGGGACGATTGGTGGGGAGGGAGGAGTGGACAAGGGAGTCATGGAAGGAGCAGTCCCTGCAGAAGGCAGAGAGGGGAGAAGAGGGGAATATGTGTCTGGTGTTGGAATCACGTAGCTGGTGGTGGAAATGGCAGAGGAAGCTACGTTGGATACAGATTTATTGCAAAACTGCTTCAAAAAGTATTAACTTGGATTTTATTTGTAATTTAAACAATTTGTTTCCACATACAAAATTGATTGGATTGACTGCAGCATAAAAAAACAAAAAAAGCTATTAGCTATCTTCTGAAGATTTCTCACTCAGCAAGAATTTATTTACCCAAACACATGGTTTCAATTGATTGACCCCCGGAGTAGCCAAGTTTCACTACTAATGGAATTAATTTGAAACATAGCTGTTTGCAAATTTCTCTAGTGGGAAAGTGGTCACAGAAACACATTGAAACTTGAAAAAAAAACTTATAAGATGAGAGAGCGTTATAATTCAGCCTACGGTCCAGTTCCCTACACAAGCTACTGGAAATATCGCTGGAGGCACGTTACCACCAAGGGGACGTCAGAGAGACTGGGAGATGGCTTTGTTGAGTACCTCGGCTCTGTCCACCGCAATAGCGTGGGTCTTCCAGTGGCCATCCATTTCGATTTCCCATCCCATTCCCTTGCTGACATGTCTGTCCATGGTCTCATGCACTGCCAGACTGAGACCACCTGCAACTTTGAGCTACTGGAAATATCGCTGGAGACACGTTACCACCAAATTAAATAAATGGAGATGCTTGGCAAATTGGGCATCTGATGTGAGAAAGGAATAAAGCCGATCAATGCACACAAGTGATGGAGGAGCTCAGCAAGGTCAGGCAGGTACCTGAATAAAGAGGAGGGGGAGGAGCACAGGCTAACATCCAATAGGAGGGCAGGTGAGAAAGCTGAGAATTGACTTGGGGAAGGGGCTGGTTCTATGAATGCAGAAGTGGAGGAAAGGAGACTGAGGGATCAGGGGGAGGGGGAGAATGAATGAGAACCAAAGAAGGCATTAACATTATGCCATTGGGTTGGACGGCCCCCAGACGAAATATGAGATGTTGCTCCTTCATTTTGCAGCAAGTCTCAGTTTGGATTTTAAACTCTGTATGCCCACATGACGGGTTACCCATTTAAGACAGAGATAGAGAGTTAATTCTTCTCGCTCAGGCTGGGGAACATCAGCGGCTGAACCCTTGAATAGATTCCAGACTGTGATGGATTAGTCCACTAAGGAGTCAAGAGTTGTGGGAAACAAAGATGGAGCTGAGGCAAAGTACTGGATCAACCGTGCTTGTAATGAATAAAAGAGTAACTTCGAAGGAACATTAGGATATGATCCTATCTGTTCTTCTTGTGCTTTTAAATGGAGCAATTAAAACACCCTAGGCTATGACTTGTGACTTTGTAATTACATCCTTTCAAAGACTCATTCAGGTACATGCTAAATATGGTGAGACATTCTGACACCATTAGCCTGATAAGCAGACTTCAGATGAAAAAAAAGCTTATTCAATCCCCTCGAGTTCAACTACAAACGTGCTTAAATCTCTGCATACCCTGATGAGGGGCTTAAGGCAGAAACGTTAGTTATGAATCTTTATCTTTCCTATATTGATACGCTCTATCAATGACTCCAAAGCCATAGAGCGAGGAATGATGGGCTTTATTACACTTTAGACTTGCAGCTGGCCCGATTCCAAGGGCTCAACTGAGGACAGGGAGAGGGAGGTCGATCTTTATTCCAGGTTTGCAAGGGGAGGAGTTACCAGGGAGCGAGTCACCAGTGAGGGATGGGCCAGCTACCCATTGACAGTCACATACACACATGTTTGTATCACCAACTATATAAAGAACACCCTTTGGCCGGCTATGTTTCTACTTGAATCTCTGCATTCTAGTTTTAGAAAATGAACATTGCAGTACAGTACTGGCCCTTTGGCCTCCAATACATAGGCCTACTCCATTACAATGTCTACATAGGCCTACTCCATTACAATGTCTACATAGGCCTACTCCATTACAATGTCTACATAGGCCTACTCCATTACAATGTCTACATAGGCCTACTCCATTACAATGTCTTCTCACACATAGTGCTCTATTTTTCTTACATCCATGAGTCTATCTAAGAGTCTTTTAAAGTTGGGAGCCACCAAGGAGATCGAAGAAGGCATCAAACTAAAAGCTCGTGCATACAAAGTCACTGAGAAGTGGGAAACCAGAAGGTTAGGAAACCTTTAAGAAGCCACAAAGAACCATGAAGCAAACAGCAAAGAAAGGGAAGGTTAACGATGAGAACAGATTAGCACAAAATATAAAAATGGACAGTAAATGTTTTTATAATTATATAAAATACAAAAGGGTGGCTCAGCTGAAGGTTGGACCCTTAGAAGATGAGAAGGGGGATTCGACATTGGATAATGAGGAAATGGCTGAGGTTTTGAATGATTATATTGTGTCAGTGTTCACGGTGGAGGACATGCCAAACATGCCAAAGGGAGATGTTATGAATGGAATGGAGGTAAGGACCTGGATTCAATCACTAAAGGGGGTCGTACTCTGAAAACTTGAGGGTCTAAAGATAGATAAATCCCCTCGTCCTGATGGAATGCATGCCATGGTACCGAAATAATGGCAGAAATTGTAGATAATTTAACTAAATTCTCTGGACTCTGAGCAAGTCTCAGAGAATTGGAAGATGGCGAATATAACACCGCTATTCAATCGAGGATATGGGCAAAGGGCAGGGAACCATAGGCCAGTTAGTTTAACGTCCATATTTGGGAAAGTGCTTAAAGCTATCAGTAAAGAAGAAATAGCGAGGTATGGGGAGCAAAATGGATCCATCAGGCAGACGCAGCAGGGATTCAACAAAGACAGGTCCTATTTGACAAATATCCTAGAGTTCCTTGAGGTTATAACAAGCACGGTAGATAGAGGGAAGCGGATGGACAATGTTTACCTAGATTTTCAGAGCCGTTCGATAAGGTGCCGCATAAAAGACATTCAGAAGATAAGGATCAATGGAATTGGGAACGATATATCAGCATGGATAAAGAACTGGTTAACCACTAGAAAGCAGAGGTTGAGATGCAGAGGTGTTTTTTTTCTGGTTGGCAGTGGGTGGTGAGCGAGGTGCTGTAGGGGTTGGTGTTGGGCACAATATACACAAATGATCTGGAAGAGGGGACAGAAATTAGGGTATTTAATTTTGCGGATAACACTAAACTGAAGAGGATACGGAGAGTCTGCAGGGGGATAAGTTAAGTGATTGGTCAAGGGTTTGGCAGATGTGAGGTTATTCACTTTGGATGGAAGAATGAAAGATCAGGATATTCTTTAAATGACAAGGTGAAAAAGGACTTGGGAGTGCTTGTGCATGAATTACAATGGGTTAATTTGCATAAGAAGGCAAATAGAATATTGGCTTTCACTGCTAGAGGGATGAATTTAAGAGCAGGGAGGTTATGCTCCAAGTGTGCAGCGTACTGGTGAGACTCCATCTGGAATATTGCGTGAAGTTGTGGTCTGCTTGGGGAAGGATGTACCATTTTGGAAGCAGTGCAGAGGAGGTTCACCAAGGTTGATACCAGAAATGAAGGTGTTATGAGGAGAGATTGAGTCGCTGGGTCTGTACCCACTAGAATTTCAAAGAATGAGAGGGGCTCTAAAAGAATCGTGAGAAATTGTGACAGGCATAGACAAGATTGAGGTAGATTAGTTGTTTTCATTGGTAGGGGAGACCAGAACTAGGGAACGTAGCCTCAAGATTGAAGGTCGTTAATTTAGGATGGAGATGAGGAGGAACCACTTTTCCCAGAGGGAGGTGAATCTGTGAAATTCGCTCCCCATTGAAGCAGTGGAGGCCACCTCACTAAATATATTTAAGACAAGGTTGGATAGATTTTTATATAGTTTTTTTGGTAATTGAGGGATATGGGGAAATGCCAGGTAGGTGGAGATGAGCCTGTCGTCAGATCAGCCTTGATCACATTGAATGGTGGAGCAGGCTCGATGGGCCGGATGACTGACTCTCTTCTTAAGTTCTTAAATGTCTCTATTGTACCAGTCACCACCACTACCCCTGGCAATGCATTTCAAACACTCGCTACCGTCAGTGCTTTTTTAAAAAAAAAACACATCACCTACAAACTTTTATTCACATTAAACAGATGTCATCTAGTATTTGTTACTGTCAGCCTAGGAAAATGTCCACCCTATCTGTGCCCCTCATAACTCATGTACCCTCATTAAGTCACCTCTCATCCTTCTTTGCTCCAAAGATGAAAGCCCTTAGTTCTCCAATCCCGGCAACATACTCGGAAATCTTCTTTGCATTCTCTCTAAAGCTTTCACATCCTTCCTGTGACGAGCCAACCAGAAATGAACGCAATATGATGTGTCTGAATTTGATTGAGGAGGTTGGACAAACTTGGATTATTTTCCTTGTAGTGCTGGAGACTGAGGAGAGATCTGATAGCCTCCGATAGGGAGGCAAGGTTAGCATAGCGTTTAGAGCAATGCTGTTACAGCACCAGTGACCAGAATTTGAACAAGGCACTGTCTGTCACGAGTATGTACATTCTCACTGTCTCAACATTGGCTTCCTACCACCATTTTTAAAAAAATGTACAGGGTTGTAGGACAGCACAAGCTCGTAGGCAAAAAGGACCTATTAAAATGATAATAGCGTGAGAGACATTGATAGGGTAAATAATTAGCATCTTTTTCCCCATTGGTAAAAAATGTCACAAACTGGAAGTCATGCATTTAAGATAAGGCGAGCAGGCGGGAACATGAAAGAAGAAGCCAAGTTAAGGAATTGGAGCTGGAATTGGGTGAACTCCGGATCATTTGAGAGGCAGACTGGGTGATAGACAGGAGTTACCGGGATTCTATCCCACCTAGGAGGCAGGAGGAGTGGAGATGGGTCACAGTCAGGAGATGGAAAGAGAATATGCAGGCAGTTCAGGGCACCCCAGTGGCTGTGCCCCTCAATAACATGTATACCATTTTGGACATTGTTGAGGGGACAACCTACCAAGAGGGGACGACCTACCAAGGACAGACAACAGAGATCAGCTCTCTGGTATGGAGTCTGGTCCTGTGGCTAAAAAGGGAAGAGAGGAGAAGAGGTGAGCTGCAATGATGGGGAATTCCTTTTTTAGAGGGACAGATAAGAGATTCTGTGAAAGAGATCAAGTATCCCAGATGAAATGTTGCTTCCCTGGTACCAGGGTCTGAAATAGTTCAGATCAAGTTCACAGCATTCTCAGGAGGGAGAGTGAGTAGCCAGATGTCATAGTCCATGTAGGGACCAATGACGTGGGTAGGAAGGGTGAGGAGGTCCTTCAAGGAGAGTTCAGGGAGTTAGGCACTAGATTAAAGGTCAGGACCTCCAGGTTTGTGATCTCAGTATTGCTACCTTTGCCTCGTGCCAGTGATGTTAGAAATTGAAGGATAATGCAACTTAATATGTGGCTAAAGACATGGTACAGGAGGGTGGGCTTTAGGTTTCTAGATCATTGGGTTCTCTTCCAGGGAAGGTGGAGCCTGTTCTGATGTGACAGCTTTCATCTGAACTGGATGCGGACTAATGTCCTTGTGGTCAGGTTTGCTAGTGCTGCTCCAGTGGTTTTAGACTACATTTGCAGGAAGATGGGAATCAGAGGACCAGAGCAGATAGAGGTGTGGAGGAGGGAAAAGATGATGTGAAAATTGCATGCACCGTTAGAACTCACCAGGTTGTACATGATGGAAATTTTCTAAAGTGCATCTATTTCAATGCAAGGAGTAGTGTAGGAAAGGCAGATGAGCTTAAAGTGTGCATTGGCACGTGGAATTATGACATTGTGGCCATTAGTGAAACTTAGTTGCAGGAGGGGCAGGACTGGCAGCTCAATGTTCTGGGCTTCCATTGCTTTAAATGTGATAGAATGAGGGGGTGGAATGAAAGGGACAGGATTGGCTTTGCTCATCAGGGAAAATATGACAGCTGTACTCAGGTGGGACAGACCAGAGAGATCATCTACTGAGGCTACATGGGTGGAGCTGAAGAATGGGAATTGTATGACTACACTCATGAGGTTGTATTATAGACCACGCAACAGTGAGTGAGAATTGGAGGACCAACTCTGTAGAGAGATAGCAGACAGATGCAGGAAACATAAGGTTGTGATAGGAGGATATTTTAATTATTTTATATATATTACACACACTAATAATAAACTTGAATTATGTGTTTCTCTGATGTTTGTTCACAAGTCTACAAATAAAATAACCTACCATCCTCTTAAATTCCATGTAGTCTCCCCTCAGCCTCAGTAACCCTAACTCAGTCCTCCTACTTTTCCCCTTCTGTAATCTCTGCTTTTCTCAAGCTTTATGACCATGCACTTACCCAGACTTACACTTGCAGGTTTCTAGATATTCTCATCCCAATATTGAAGGAGTGATTCACAGTTGGAGGCAGAATGCAGAAGCAGTGACAGGCCTGCTTGGAAGGAACGGATGTCAGGAGGTTTTCAGTATTTCCCAGAGCTCCAGCTGATTTCCCTTTGTCAGTTAAAAATGCATGATCTGGTCAAATGGATTACTGTTTATGGGAACTTCCAGCATGCAGAATTGCTGTCATGTTTACCTTTGAGTTTTCTTTAGTCACACTACGGATGTATTTCTTGACCACTCATTCACCTTGAAACATAATAAAAATGTGATAACATGTTGCTGGTTCAGTGTTGGGACACGATTAGCACGGTCGACTGGTTGTCAATGTTCACGATAACAGTCAAGGATGAAAGTGTATATGTATGAGAAGTGAAACCTGTTTTGAGTGGAGGCAAGTAAAAATTATCATGTTGAAAAACATAAGGATGGAGAATGACATGTTAAATGCTCAATGATGAAGAAGGGCTCAGGCCTGAAATGCTGGTTAATATATCTTTACCTCCCGTGGACTGCGTGACCTGCTGAGTTCCCCCAGCAATTTTTTTGTTTTTGTACTAGATGCAAGAGGCACGGTTTCAGAATAAAGGATCACCCAGTAGAATTTTGCAAGATAACCATCTCAGGAATTCTTTACCCCATAGAATTGTATGGGCTGAATGAGTTCAAGTTCACGTTAGAGCTTATGAAATAGGTGCAGGAGTCAGCTATCTGGCCCGTTGAGCCTGCTTCACCATTCAACAAGATCGAGGTTGATGCGGCCATGGATTGAGATCCGTCTTCCCCCCCCCAACCCCCCCACAACCCCTAATTCCACTGCTATGCAAAAATCTACCTCTCTTTAACCATATAACCATATAACCATATAACCATTTAATGAGCGTAAACAGGCCATGTTGGCCTTTTGAGTCCGCACCGGTTCACTGATTTTGTGCTCCCTCTTCAGGCAATGGTCCGGTTTTTAAAAGTGAAGATTAGCATTGGTTGCAGTACCTAGTAGTGACCGGATGGAATGGAATGTCATAAGACGGACCTCCTGCCAGCATCTGAGTCTGGAAGGCCTTGACTTCAGGGCTGCTTAAATATATTTAGTGAAGCAGACTCCTACCTTGGGTACCTTGGGCAGAGAATTCTACGGATTCATTCCTCTCCAGGAGAAACAGTTCCTCCTCATGTCTGTCTTAAATCTACTCCGCTGAATGCATGAGGTCACGTCCACTAGTTCTAGTCTCAGTGTTGTTTCAGTGGAAACACTTTCCTGCCTCTATCATATCTAGCCTTTTCTTTTTTAAAAATGCTTTACATAGAATAACACAGCACCAACATCATTCTCAGCCTATAATGTTGTGATGACTGGAGATATTAAGATGATTGCTTTAAGATTAAGATTGACTCGGTATCAAATTGAATTTTTACGTGTAGCTTGAGCTGTATCTAAAAAATGTGTGGCTATTACTTGGAAATCTGATTTAGTTTTAGGAATGCAAAGACGGCACGCGGAAATGAAATCTTGTATTCCTTTAGAAAAGATCACGTATAATTTGAGGGATAAATATCATTTTATTTTAAGTATAGAGCTCATATTTAAAAATTCTTGGTTTGAAGATGTGAACGCTCAGTCCGTTCCAGTGTGTGTCTTGGATTTCATGGCTGAATAGTTGAAATAGATATAGATATATAGATATGTATATTTGTGTGTGTGTGTGTGTGTGTGTGTGTGTGTGTGTGTGTGTGTGTGTGCTGGTGTGTGTCTGTGTGTGTCCGTGTGTGTGTGTGTGTGTGTGTGTGTGTGCTGGTGTGTGTCTGTGTGTGTGTGCTGGTGTGTGTGTGTGTGTGTGTGTGTGTGTGTGTGTGTGTGTGTGTGCGCGCTGGTGTGTGTCTGTGTGTGTGTGTGTGTGTGTGTGTCTGTGTGTGTGTGTGTATGTGTGTGTGTGTGTGTGCTGGTGTGTGTCTGTGTGTGTGTGTGTCTGTGTATGTGTGTGTGTGTGTGTGTGTGTGTGTGTGTGTGTGTGTATGTGTGTGTAACTGATGATCACCTTTCTTTCTATCTTAGTAGGTAGGTACAGGGGGAGGAGGGTGGGTATTAGTGGGGAGGGAGAGGGAGGTCGAGGGTTTTTTTGTCATTATCCCTATATTTTCTGTACATACATTTATTATAATTGATGCTATTATGGATTTTTTTAATTAAGTAAAATATTCAAAAAAAATCTTGTGATGACTGCTAGAAACATACTAAACAAATTAAACCTTTCTACCTCACACCCATAACCCTCTATTTTACCTGCATCCATGTTTTGTCCATGAGTCTTTTCAATGTCCCTATTGCACCAGCTTCCATCACCATCCCTGGCAATGAATTCCACTATCTCTGTGCAAAAATCTGACCCTGATGTCTGGCTTAAACCTTCCTCACTTCACCTTGGGTGGATGTCATTTATTCTCGCCATTGGAAAAGGATCTTGGTTGTAATCTTGTAGACTTCTGTGAAGTCACCTCTCATCCTTCTTCATTCCAAAAAAGAAAAACCCTAGCTCTGCCAACCTTGCCTCAGAAGTCATGGTCTCCAATCCAGGTAATGACCAGGTAAATCTCCTCTGCACACACTCCGCATGCTTCCTGTTCTACAACTGTGATCTAACTAGAGTTTTATAGTGCTACAGCATTACCTCACAATCCACTTGGTCAAATGGATTGTCACTTGTACCAACATGCAGTGATAATATTTGTAAATTCTACTGGACAGAAGTGCACAGATACAGAGGCTCCAAATTAGATAGAACAGACAGTTAATGAATATGCCCAAATTCAAGATAATCAGGGTGGCACAGTTAGCATTTCTGCGCCAGCCATTAGGACCTGGGTTCAAATCTCGTGCTCTCTGTCGGGACGGTGATAATGCAGTGATCAACACCAGAGCTGCAGCAAGATAACCAAGTGAACTGAAGCAGGCCAATGGTAACACAATGTCAAGACAAGTTTGTTGTCATCTGATTGTACAAGGAAAGCTTGACGAGACAGTGTTCTCTGGTCTTCGGCGCAAAACATGCAGACACACAACCAGATATAACACACATACAGACAAGCAATACACATGTAGGGCAAGTAGTTCATCTATATAAATGAATGAATAAATACATATTATTTTGGACACCTCTTCTATTCCCCCACACCTTGATGAAGGGCTCAAGACCGAAACGTTGGTGATGTATCTTTACCTTTGCTACATAAGGGCACTGTTTGACCTGTTGAATTTCTCCAGAATTTGTGTATTTTTACAATAAATAAATATTGTTTTGAACATGTGATAGTCTTGGTTGGTCAGTGTGAGCAGCTGCTTTAGCCGTTCAGCATTCTCACGGACTGTGGGAAGAAGCTGTTCCTCAGCCTGGACGTGCGGGATCTGACATTCCTGTATCTCTTCCCTGACGGGAGCAGCTGAAAGATGGTGGAAAGGGGTCCTCAATGATTTTGCACGCCCTCTTCAGGCAACAATCTAGGTAGATCACATCGATGAGGTGGGGGTGGGGGGGAAGGGGAGAGAGACTCCAGTGATCCTCTCTGCTACTCTTATGGTCCTGAGGACTGACCTCTGATCCATTTCTCTGCAACAACCATACCACGCTGTGATCAAGCTGGCCAGGATGCTCTCAAGACAAGTTTGTTGTCATCTGATTGTACAAGTAGAGCTCCTACAGAAGGTTGACATAATGATGGCTGGTAGCCTTGCCTGCTTCAGTGTTCTCAGGAAGTGGAGTCGCTGTTGTGTCTTCCTGATAAGTGAGGAAATGTTATGTGTTCACAGTAGGTCATTAGTTACGTGAACTCCAAGGGACAGGGTGCTCTCCACTCTCTACTACAGAGTTGTTGATGTGTAGTGGAGGGTGGTCGTTCTTGGTCCTCCAGACAGCTTCCTGAACAATTCACCAAAAATGCTGTAGAAATTCAGCAGATTTGGGAATTTGAGGGCCCAGGAACAGAGAAGGCTGCAGAAAATAACAAGCCCAGCCAGGTCCATCATAGGCTACAACCTCCCATGAACTGAGGACAATCAGGCAGAAGGTACAGAGACCTGAAGTCCAGCTCTTCCAGGTTCAAGAACGGTTTATCACACTCATGAACATCTCCTCACTAACCTAACACAGTTGGCATAGAAGTTAGCTCAATGCCTTTACAGTGACAGCAATAGAGACTAGGGTTCGAATCCTGCACTGTCTGTAAGGAGTTTGTACATTCTCCCTGAATCTGCATCGGTTTTGTCCAGGGGCTCAGATTTCCTCCAACCATTCGAAACGTACCAGCAGTGTAGGTTAATTGGATGTAAATTGGGTGACGTGGACCCGTGGACCGAAACGGCCAAGTACTGTGCTGCATTGTCTAAATTTAAACCTAATCATAAACTACTCTGGCACCCCAAGAGTGGTAGTGTAACGCCACATTTTTACTTGCACTATGGTGTCTGTGAATATTTTTTTTCTATTTGCTTAGAGATCAAGCGCGGTAACAGGCCCTTCCGGCCCACAAGCCCCTACCCCCCAAATAACCTCCCAACCCCACACATTTTTGGAGTGTGGTAGGAAATCAGTGAACCCAGAGGAAACCCATGTGGACACAGGGAGAACCTACAAACTCCTTACAGACAGCATTCAATTTGAACACAAGTGGTTGGTGCCGTAATAGTATTGTGTTTACTGCTATGTTCATTGTGCTGAACCCAATTATCTAGCTTTTGTGTTCATTATCTCATTTTAATTTAAATGAAAAAAAAAGGCACAAATGCTGGAGAAACTCAGCAGGCCAAAGAGTGCCTTTATGTAGCAAACGTGAAGAAACATCACCGACGTTTTGGACGAGCCTTTCGTCAAGGTGCGGGGGAACATGAGAGATGTCCGAAGAAAGGGAGGGAGGGGGAGTGGGGTGGTGAGGGTAGGAGATTATAGGTGGATGGGGGTGAGACACTGTGAGGGAGGGAGGAGTCTAGGCTAGGTGGAGAGAGAAAGGAAGTAGGAACTGGAATAACTAGTTAAAGGGGTGGGGGGGGGGGGATAAAGGCAAGCTGATTAGTGGAATGAAGTGAACTCAATGTTCATGCCCTGGGGTTGGGGAGTGCCCAGATGAAAAATTAGGTGTTGTTCCTCCAATCTTCAGGTGGTCAGGGTGGGGTAGTGTGAAAGGCCATGGACAGACATGAGAGTGTGGCTCAGAATTGAAATGGTTGGCTATGGGAAGGTCACTTTTGTTGCGGACAGAGAGGAGGTGCTGGGTGAAGCAATCTCCTAATCTGTGACTGGTCTCTCTGAGGTAAAGAAGGCCACTAATTATTCCAGTTCCTACCTTCTTTCTCTCTCCACCTAGCTTGGATTCCTCCCCACCCCCCTTCCTGCAGTCCTTCCCTTCCCCCCTCACCTATCATCTCCCACCCTCAACACCACCCCCCCTTTTGTTTGTACATCTCTCATGTTCCCCCAAATCTTGATGAAGGGCTCCAGCCTGAAACGTTGGTGATGTATCTTTAACTTACCTACATAAAGGCACTGTTTGACCTGCTGAGTTTCTCCAGCATTTGTATGTTTTTTTTCACAATCACAGTGTCAACAGAATTTTTCCTCTTTTTAATTTAAGTTGTACTATTGGTTTTTTTTGAGTAGTACCTGTTTGACTGCAGCAAGTAAGAATTTAGGTGCATATGTACTGTGACAGAGTATATAGATATGTTTTTGGGAGATAAATTGGGAAAGGTTTGTTAGAGTAGGTCACATACAAATACTTTAAAACGGATCTTATTTAAAATACTGGAGCTCTGCCCCATGCAAGACATATCAGGGCCTCATAGCTTTTGCAAGAGCTTTGAAGAGTGCTCAAGTGACTTCATTAATGGATTGTTATTTACAAAAGGCAACAAATGAAAGATCTTGTTAGAGCCATAGATTGTCTGGAAGAGAACATGTTGTTCTAAGAGGAACATGTGGTTTTGCAAGCAGAGAAAGCCAAACAGGCTTTCTCTCAAAGAGAATGAGAGAGAGAGAGAGAGAGAGACAGAGATCAGTTCTGTGGTGTTACAGTCGGCAACAGCAGCTAGAACAGGACAAGCTGGCATTTGGAAGACGGCCTGGTCAAAGCCCTTGTGGCTCATGCAAGAGGAGAAGACTGGCTGTCTAATGTTTCACTTGGAAGAAGAGAAACAAAAAGGAACTCTGTGGTGACCTGAAAGAAAGAGGTTATCATCTGGAGAACCCTGAAGGGGGAAAGTTTAATCAGAAAGACACTGGAATGGCTGATTAAAATGCAATCAGTTGTGGATGTCCTGGAACAACAAATCTCTCTCTGAAAACCAACAAGAACCTTCCTGAGCAATAACCATTTACCTTACAAGCACCAAAGCTGTTAAACTTTATAAATGATCAATTCTGTTAACCAAATAACTTTTTCTGAATGTACACACACATTACATACACGTGCGCTTAGAATTAGAAAGGGGTTAAGTTAGGTTAGTTAAGTTAAAGTGTGATTCTGTTTTCATGTTTAAAGATAATTAAAGCAACTTTTGTTTAAGTCACCATTTGTCTTGATGAATATCTATTGCTTGTGGTTTTGGGATCCTCTGGGCTCGTAACATTTTCTTGTACAACGTTGCTGACAGTAAACTTATTATCACGACCATTATTATCAGAGGAGCACCTTCATCATGAAGAGTGCAATGGTTTAAGGACACCACGAATGGGATCGGATGATAGCAGTAAAACATTATCTGCATGCACCGTGATGAAGTAAAAGCACAGCGCTGGATAAACTCTGCAAGTCACGCAGTGGATTTATATATCCAAGATAGATACATAACCAATTTTACAGGCCTGAGCCTTTTCGTAAGGTAAGATCAAAATGTAGGCAGTCACCGAACAATATGGTCGTGGGAGGAGCAGGGGGAGGAGCGCAGGCCCACCGGCTGAAGGTGGATAAGGGAGGGAAGGGTACACCGTGAAACAAGGGGAGGGGATGGCACTGTGAATGGAGGGGGATGGCGGTGGAGAGCTGGAGGAAAGAAGACAGTGGGATGGCGAAGTGAAGGAGAATGTGGGGTGGGCTAGCAGAAGCCTGAGAAGGTGATGTTAATACCGTTCATTTGTAGTAGTAGTAGGCTTTATTTGTCGCTTTAAGAAAAAAACGAGACAACTTTTCCGCGAACCCACGATGCTACATGACAACTGCAAACAGCATAGGAACTGAAGCACCAGGTCCCGAAGAGGTCTCTGTGAGCTATTGGAGTGCCGCCATCTTGGGCCTTAGCCATCACAAGACAGTGAAGTATCACAAAATTAAACTATCTCTCTTACGCACACATCTCCAATTACACACTACTACTTAAAATGTATATTTAAAAAAAAACAGTGCCACTGTCGCGGTACGCTTGGAGGGCATGGGCAGAACCAGCGCTAACAGCTCCTGTCTTGTGACAGCTAGTCACCCAGCCTCCTATCTACTGGCAACGAGCCACTTCAGCCATGAGGCAGAGTGACTCAGCAGCACCAGTAGGTTTACTGAGAAGCCTTGGCCTACTCAACGTAGCTATGTCATGAGGTCATTAGCACTTCAAATATCTTGATGACAGGTCACATGTTATATGTCTATATTAAGCCTGATAACACCGTAATAAGCGGTTCTCTCTTCGCTGGCTGACAACTTTAGGTGTGGTCTGTTTTTTTTCAAAATGATGGCAAATGAGCACAACCGCCACACCACAATACTTTGATTTTCAGAGATTGGACCATAGTTACAGAAGAGACAGGTCGTCTGGAGAGTGTCTAGCCCGAATATTAGATGTGGATTCTCCAATTTACGCATGATCTTGGTTTGACAGTGTTGTCATCAAATTCGGATGGCAGCAGAGTGCATCCACCAACAATGAACTCACACAATGCCTTCTCATTGAGCGGCCTCATCCAACGGAGAGACCAGAGTGGCGTATCCTTCACTGTTTCCCACGATAACCACTCAGTTGTGGGTGATCTCACGGAATACAAACTCGGTGGAAGACATAGCAGGGCTCCTCAATTTGGCAGAAGGAAATCAGAGACATTTCAGTTTATTCTTGGAAAATTCCTTAATCTAATTTCATGGGTGAAGATTTACTGAGTGGCGGGAGCCAAACAAAATCTACAGCATGCTCTGATTATCTTCAAATTCCACTGCCAAGAAAAATTAACATCAAGGTAACTTCACAATCCAAATATTTATTAACACAACACCAGATGAGTGCTCCAGCTTTGAGCTCCATGTCAAGTCAGGCAGGCAAAAGCAACTCATAAATCATATTTAAGGGAAACTTGAGAATGATCTTACCACAAGATCACAAGATATAGGAGACGAAGTAAGCCCATCGCGTCTGTTCCACCATTCTATCATGAGCCAATCCATCCTTTCACTCAACCCCAATCCCTGGCCTTCTCCTGGTAAATCAAATACCTGTCAATCTCTGTCTTAAATATGCCCTACGACCTCGCTTCCACAGCCTCTGGCCACAAGTTCCACAGAGTCGCGACCCTCTAATTGAAGAAATTTTTCTGCATCTCTGTTTTAAATTGGCACCCTGCTGTCCTGAAGTTGTGCCTTCTTGTCCTCGACTCCCCAACTCGCCCTGATTGTGGTAACAATCTTACCACATCTTCTCTGTCCAGGCCTTTCAGCATTCAAAAATTGCCTCCATAAGGTCTCCCCTCATCCTTCTGTACTCCAACGAGTGCCGACAAAACTTTCCTCACACTTTCATTCCTGGTATCGTTGGCAATAAGTGCCAGTGAATGGGACCAGTGCATTTTACCCCCTCTGACCTTTCTCATCTAGCATGGGCTTGGCTGCACGCCAAGAGTTAGTGGGTAATCATCAATCTTTGATGGGGACTGAAGCCTGAGCGCAAACAATGAGGAAAGTCCCTCAGAGCGGAGTCATGGGTCGATGATGTTGTCCAGACAAAATATTGAATCTGTCTATCTTTAGCACACTTGGTCATAAACTTTGCCAACCTATATATTCCCACCATAGAAATTACAAAACCCTTGATACTCCTAGCCTTCTACTTTTCATTCATCCGTGTGTCTGTCTAAGACTATCTTAAATGCCCCTAATGTTTTAGCCTCTCCCACCACCCCCAGCAAGGCGTTTCAGACACACACAACTCTCTGTGTAAAAAAAAACTATTCCTGATATCTCCCCTAAACTTTCACCCCTTAACTTTATAGAGATGTCCTCTGGTGTTCGCTATTCCTGCCCTGGGAAAAAGTCTGTCCACCTTATCTGTACCTCTCAGAATCTTGTACACAACAAAGTTGAGCTCCCAACACATCAGTTACCAAGTCTTGCTTCTGCTGCATCCCCTCGCCTTTTTAATGTCCCGCAAACAAAGTTCAGCTCCTGACGCTCGCCAGTGCTGGATGTGGGATGAAACCCCTGAGCATCCAGAGGAGACTGATGTCGTCACAGGGATCGCATGCAAACTCCACACTAACAGCCTGGGGCCTTGTAGCTGTAAGACAGCTGATCTACAGTCAGTAGACCTCTTCAAATTGCCTTGTTAAATGGGGTTAACCTGGGAATTTACTAGCTTGAAGACCCAGGTACAAGGCTGTTTGAAAGGGACGAACCGGGCAAACCCAGACAAAATCCACCCAGGTCATTGACCTATCTTGGAGGTGATCAGGGAACCCAGTTAAACTTACCTGGGTGCCCTCTTCTGCCTATTTGAAAGGGGAGATTATACCCAGTTACACTGGAACTTTAAACAGAAAGGACACAGGTTAACAAATTATATTTTATATTATGTTTAGATATGTTTTTAATTGCGGGAGTAGTATAGGTCACAAACAGATACAAACACTTCAAACAGATCTTATTTTAAAATGCAAGAGTTATGCATAAGGTGGGTGCCTACAAGTCTGCAAAGACAATAGACTCCTGTGCTGGAGATTTTTTCACAACGAGGTGCAAATGGAAGGGCCCATCTCAGGAAAATAATAAGATCTCTCATGAATTGATTTTTGGAGTCTGCACGCTGTTTTGGTGGAGTGGGCTGTTTTAGGAGGGTCATGTGGTTTTGCAAGCAGAGAGAGTCAAACAGGTTTTTCTCTCAGAAAGAGAGAGAGTGTGTGAGAGAGAGAGAGAGAGAGAGAGAGAGAGAGTGAGAGAGAGAGAAGAGAGACTGCTGGTTTTCTGCAATGGCTTTTGGAGGCTTGTTTGAAACCCCATTTTGAAGATGGGTTGTGAAATTTGAATTCAGCCTGTTCAAAGCCCTTGTGGTCCATACAAAAGGAGATGACTGGCTGTATAATCTTTCGCCTGAGATAAGGGAAACAGAAAAGGAACTCTGTGGTGTCGTGAAAGAAAGAGATTATCATCTAGAAAACCCTGATAAGGGGCAAGTTTCTTCAGCAAGACACTGAAGTGACTGATCGGAAGGAATCAGTTTGTGTGTGTCCATCGATCAAAATAATCTCTCTCTGAAAAACAACAAAAACCTTTCTGAGTGGTAACCAAAGCCTGGTGAAGATTCATAAATGTTAAATTCTGTGCACCATATAAGTATTGCCTGATACCAGTGATCTTGGAGGAGTGAGAAGTGAGATTAGACTGTGAATCAAACAACTTTTCTGAACTTATAGAAATTACACACATGTGCATTTAGAATTAGGAGGGGGTTAAATTAGGTTAAGTTAAATTAATAGTAATGTTAAAGTGTGATTCTGTTTTCATGTTTAAAGATAATTAAAAGCAACTTTTGTTTAAGTAACCATTTGTCTTGGTGAATTTCTATTGCTGCTGCGTTTTGGGGTCCTCTGGCCCCATAACAGAGAAAGAACACAGGGAACAGAGGATTCCCTGTGGCTGCATGACATGTCACTCACCACGTCATCACAGGTGCGGGATTCACTCTTAAATTGCCGGGTTGGCGATTTAACAGGTAGGTTAGGCTGTTACTTGAAAAGTCTAGGAGGCACACATGGCCCAGTAATCTCACCGGGTCCCAAGAGAGCTCCCTGAATGCTGCAATTTGAAAGCGCCTAGTAAAGTCACAGTGCTCTGTGGTTGTAAACATTGACATTGAGCTCGGGAAATTGGGTTGTGACTCTTTGGTTTTATTTGTACTGGGAAGCTTGACACATTTAACATTTCCAATATATTTTCGGTTGAAATTCCAAGAGTACAAATGGCCGTCTGGATTGTCTATTCGTTCAATCAAGGCAGCATGCTATCAAAGTGCCAGCAACCTGGGTTTGAATCTGTAAGGCGTTTGTACCTCCTACGTGGGTTTCCTCCATTTCCTCCCATCCTTCAATAACGTTTGGAAGTTGTCAATTAATTGAGTGAAATTTGGGTGCATCGGCTCATGGGCCAGAAGGCCCTGTTACCGTGCTGTATGTCTCAATTTTAAAAGCTTCATCTTTCTCTGTTGCACACATTTAAAACTCTGGAAATCATGAGGAAAATAACTCAGTCTTGGCTTTAAAGGATTTACAGTTTCAGGTTTGATGAGCTAACGTCAAGAGAGCACATCGAGTGTCTGAGCAGAGCACTGTGCTGGATTAATCATTCTCCTGCCTGCAGTTGAGATTGACGGAAAGAATATTGAACCAAATCTAATCAGCATGTCTTGTAAATATGTAGTCGAGGCCAAAAGGCCATCCAGATAAATTTTTTTCTTAAATAAAAAAGACCCAGTTCTTTTCTTCACCTTTCACTTCTGATTGGTCCCCAGGAAGCAGGAGAATAGAAGTAATTTCTGTTGCAATACTGCAGGCATAATATTTACAAGTGAAGGTGTGTGGCAATGTTGTACTGAGATCAGTGTCCTCCAGGTTACACCACATCCCGACTTGGAAACACAATCGCCTTTCTTCAACATCACTTTGACCGCCTTCCCAGATGCGGTGTGGGAGAGCCCCCATCATATGAACTACACCTCGAGGATGTGACTCGCTGTCAGCTTCACAATAGAGGGCATCAAACCAAACGTAACATCGAAAACAAGGTAGAAACCATTGGGCGATGAGACTCTAAGACATTGGAGCAGAATTCAGTCCATTGAATGACGCCTGATGGATTTTCCCTTCTACCCTTTCCTCCTGTCTGACCTTACTAATCAAGAACTTATTATTTTCCAATGTAACTACACACAGTAAATTGGCCTCCACAACTGCTTGTGGCAACAAATTCCACAGATTTTCCAAATTGTGGGAAAAGAAAATTCTCTCAACTCTGTTCTCAAGGAATGTCTTTTTATTTTGAGGTTGTACTGGCGAACAAGGATTAGACTGTAATGGGAAGTCAACTGAATCATCAGTTTTGTCTTCGAGTTGTGGGTCATTGAAGGGCTAATACTAAACCATAGCATTTAATGTAACCTGGACTAAATCTTTTTTTTTATATATTTTATTTTGTTTTTCAAACATATATCAAATATACATCTTTGACACAAATATAGTAAAATAGTCTATATGCCGTTTACATACAAAATAAAAATCCTTCTTAAAAATTCAAATTTTCATAAATATATGTAACAAATATCAACCAGAAACATTCAAGGCCCCTCCTCTGCTCGCCCCTTCCCCTTAACTTAAACAGGATAAACAGATACAGGGTCTTTCCGTCAACCGCCGGAGCTTGCAGTCTATTTTACAAAAAATAATCGTATAAAATCGAGGGGAGATCATAAATTTACAACATCAATATTATACTTGTGCCCCAATATAATTCAAATACGGTTGCAAGGTCTTGAGGAATGTATCTTGTTCATTTCGCAAATTATAAGTCATCTTTTCAACTGTCCATTTCTGATATCCATCTTGCCAAAGAGATCGGTATATTTGACTTCCAAACATTTCTTGGGTATCGCCAGGGCAATCTTAGTAAATAATATTTGATAATCTGTAATGTCTATAAAATTCCCCAATAAATATAATTCTGGGTTACCAGGAAAATGAACTCCAGTAATCTTTGTTAAGGCTTCCGACATTTCTTGCCAGTAAGAATTGACCTTGGTACATGACCTCACTAAATGAAGAAATGTTCCTTCCTCTATTTCGCATCAAAAACATCTATCTGATATTTTTGAGAAGTGTAGATAAAATAAAGCTTTGACATTTCTTAATAGCATTAAGACAACCTTCACAAACAAAAATAAAACTTTACTATGTCCATAAAATATCTTATTTCCACCAGTCTTTTCACAGTCAACCTTTCTCATGTCTATCTTCCTTTTGGTTGCCTCTCTTTCTAGTTGTTGAATAAATTCTTCCACCTTCTCTTTCAATTTGAAGTATCTTCTGGTATCTTCAGAGATTTCCACTCTCAACGTCACTGGGTACAACATTGCGTACTTAAAGTTTTTTCACACAGCTGCCTTTTGACCACGTCGAACTCTCTTCTGAATTACCGCGTTGCTGAAGTCCTGAAAAAACCTGATCTCTGCATTGTCCCACTTTATTGGGGAACGTGAATTCTGTGTATCTTCATAAGCAACTCTCAGGATCATCTCTCTATCCCAGAAGCTCAGCAATCTCACCAAAAACGGGTCAAGGACAGACTTCACCCATTCTCCTCAGCCAAGCGTTCGGTCTGCATGGGCGCTGACCAGGCTGCCTACCGACACACCTCTGGATGCCGCTGATCGCCACCCACCACACTTCACACCTACGGAGAGCACCACTGGCTAACTCTCACCCCTTGGGATCGACTCCACGCCTGCAGAGGGTGCCGCTGGCCGAAACTCGCCTCCGGCTTTGGGGAATGACGACTCGGACCCTGAGATGGTCCTAGCGGCCAGCACACTGACCCCACCAACTTGTCTATCACACTCGCCACCCATGACCAAACTATTAATACCCTTAGGCACTGCTCTGCCAATCTAACTGTGGGGGGAGAGACATACACTAGGTTCAGGTTCCAGGACATACCCAAACTCTGCACCCCAGTCCTCTTGGGCTTAGACTTCCAATGTCACCTGAAGAGCATCACCCTCACCTTCAGGGGGCCCCTACCTTTGCTCTCGCTCTTCAGTGTGGCGTCCAACCAGCCCCGGCCAACCTGCCACGTCTTCACGCTGCGTATCACATCCCCCGCCCTCTTCTCACACCTCACGCCCTATTCTCACACCTCCTGCCCTCTTCTTACACCTCACACCCTCTTCTCACACCTCCCGCCCTCTTCTCACACCTCCCACACTCTTCTCACACCTCACGCCAGACTGCAAGCTGATAGCTGCCAGACATAGGCACTATTGCGCTGTGGACAGAAGGCAGAGGTGCAGCGGCTTCTAGTGGAAGAGCCCAGCAACAGCCCATGGAGAGCCCAAGTCCTGGTGTTCAAGAGGGGCAGCAAACCGAGGATGGTCATGGATTACAGCCAGACCATCAACTGGTACACCCAGCTAGTTGCCTACCCTTACTGAGGGCAGCTGACATGGTCAACAAGATAGTCCATTACCAGGTCTTCTCCACGATTGACCTGAAGTTAGCCTATCACCAACTCTCCATCCACCAGCAGGACAAGCCTTACACCAACTTCGAGGCAGACGGGCGCCTCTACCAGTTCCACAGAGTTCCATTTGGGTCACAAATGGGGTCTCCATCTTCCAGCAGGAGATGGATCGCATGGTAGACTGGCACAAGCTGAAGGCGACTTTCCCATACTTGAATAATGTCACCATCTCCGGCCACGACCAGCAGGACCATGATGCAAACCTGGAGAAATTTCTCTGAATGGCCAAGGAGCTGAACCTCACTTACATGAAGAGAAATGTCTGTTCAGCACCACCCACCTCGTACATCATGGCACATGGTGTCATTGGCCTGGATCCAGAATGGATGCGCCCATTAATGGAGCTGCCCCTTACCCCCATGCTCAAGGCTCTCTGCAGGTGCCTTGGCCTTTTCTCCTATTACTCTCAGTGGGTTTCTCACTTCTCAGAAAAAGTCCCCCCACTGGCTCACTCCCACCCGAGGCGCAGGCAGCCTTCAAGTGCATCAGGCAGGATATCGCAGACACCACAATTCACGCCGTGGATGAGGACTCCCCCTTCCAGGTGGAGAGCGATGCCTCCGATGTGGCCCCCCCTACTACCCTTAACCAGGAGGGAGCCCCCTGTTGCCTTCTTCTCCAGGACCTTCCACGGTTCAGAGCTAGGGCACTGCACCATTGAAAAGAAGGGCCCGGCGATCGTGGAAGTGGTCCGCCACTGGTACCACTACCTGGCCAGCAGGAAGTTCACCCTCCTCACTGACCAGTGTGCAGTGGCGTTAATGTTCAACACCATCCACAAAAGCAAGATCAAGAACAATAAGATCTTGCACTGGAGAATCGAGCTGGCAACGTACAGCTATGACATCCAGTTCCATCCAGGGAAGTTTAACGACTCCCTCAACACCCTTTCCTGGACCTGCACATCGTTCCACAGCCAGCTGCAGGCTCTGCACAAGTCCCTCTGCCACCCAGACATTACCCGCTTATACCACTTTATTGAGTCCTGAAACCTCCTGTACACCATCAAGGTATGTCGGGACCATGACCGAGGTGTGCCAGGTCTGCGCAGAATGCAAACCTTGCTTTTTCCGCCCACCCCAGGCTCATGTCGTGAAGGCCTCTCAGCCCTTCGACCACCTCAACATAGATTTCAAGGGCCCCTGCCTTCCACAAATTGGAACGTCTATTTCCTTGCAGTGATAGATGAGTACTCCCACTTCCCTTTCACCATCCCTTGTCCAGTCACCTCCACGGCCACTGTCATCAGGGCACTGACACAGATCTTCACCATGTTCGGCTACCCCGCATCTATCCACAGTGACCAGAGGTCTAGTTTCATGAGTGAGGAACTGCACCAGTACCTAACAGCAAGGGGTATCGCAACTAGTCACATGACTAGCTACAACTCGAGAGGTAATGGACAGGTGGAGTGCGAAAACGGGGTAATCTGGAAGGCAGTCCTCCTGGCCTTAAGTCTAAGGGGTGATCCGTAGAGTACTGGCAGGATGCCATCCCCAAGGTGCTCCATGCCATCAAGTCACTCCTTTGCACGGCTACCAATAAGCTCCCTCATGAATGCCTGTTTTCGTTCCCCAGGAGATTGGTGGCTGGAACATCACTCCCAGCATGGCTCACGTCCCCGAGACCGGTGCTCCTGCGTAGATATGTGCGTACCCACAAGGCCAAACCCCTGGTCGACCAGGTGTTCCTCCTACATGCAAATCATAACTACAACTACGTTAGTTTCGGCAGCGGCAGGAAAGACCCCATCTCAACCAGGAACCTGACACCAGTGGGAGCACCCACCACAGGACAACAGCATCTTAATCCCAGGCCTACACTGGCCCGGCGCACTCCCCCAACCCTGGACAGCGGTGGGACACCCAAGACCACCTCAGGCACCCCGGACTCACTCCAACCGTGGGGGACGAAACTTCCCCCCCACCCATCCAATACCTCACACACACTTCAACTTTGACCGCCTCGGCCACCCCACCGCACTGCACCACGTCAGCCACTCTGGCCCCCGCTCCAGCCCCCCTGACTAGCCCCCGCTTACCTTCACCGACCTTTGACCAGGAGCCAACCCTGCGACGGTCACAGAGACTCCGACGGCCGCTGGACCGTCTAATCTGTATATATTTTGGGGCTTTTGTATAACATAGAATGTAACCTCCCCAACCCAGGGACAATTTTTAAAGAAGGGTGAATGTGGTGATACACCACTAGCCTACTGCAGGGGGAACCTGTGTATCTGCAGAAGAACACTGGAGGACAAGGCATCACCTAGCCGGCTGTCGATCAGCCGACCTGAATGGATCAAGCCCCATCCGGTCGGCTTCCAATCACCCTCCAGGATATAAGCTAGATCTCAGGTCAATCTCAGAGCAAGCACAGCTACTCTCACAGCCAGCTCTGTGGAAGTTTATGTAGAATAAAGCCTGTTGAACAGACTTTATTTTTGTTGTCTGCTTTTCTGCTCGATTGTGCATCACACAGTGGAAGGGTAGGAGAAGAAATCTGCAAAGTAATGGAGAGAGGGCAGAGGGCTCTCTGATAAGGTGATAGGGTAGGAGCTAGAGAGAGGGATGTGGAAAGGAGAGAGACCAATGGAAGGGGGTTAACAGAAAGAGGGAATGTCAACATTGATGCTGTTTGGTTGGGGATGGCCAAGGCGCAAAGTAAGGTGTTGCTCCATCAGTTTGCGAGTAGCCTCAATCTGTGCCATTTTTCAAGTATTTATTCACATATAAGTGTCACAGTCGACACATCAACAGTGCAGTGCAGTGCATGTAAATAGATGCCATTGGCTCGCTTCCTGTGGCCTCCTTGCCTTGAGGTACCACATGGAATTATAGGACAATTTAGCACAATGAGTTTTGCATGCAGGAGGAGCAATTATTTACATGCAGAATAAACTATTGCAAGTAACAGAAAACATGGCATGTGTGAGAGCATTTCCAGTCCAAAATATAAATGATATTTTCCCATGTTGATGCAGAATTAATTTAGTTTTTCTGGCAATGGTATATTTAACATATTTATAGTACAGAATGTAGTTGGGAGGGCTTATTGAGGTGTTCAAAATTATTATCAGCTTTGACAGAACAGATAAAAGCAGTTACAGTATATACCCATGCAATAGTCGATCCCATGTCAAATTGACCTCCAAAATTGCGTATTTTCCCTATAAACCATGTAAAAGTTGACCGCCCCCCCTCCGTTTTTGTCCCCGGCCGCCCTCCCATCCAAGCTCCCAATGCACCCAGTGTGGATCATTGCCCTGGCCATCTGAACAACCAAGCTCCCAACACCCCATGACTGCAAACCCTCACCTTGGCTACCTGCCCATCTGAGCTCCTGATGCCACCACCGAGGCCCCGACCACAAACCCTTGCCCCGGCCGTCCTCCCATCAGAGCTCCTAATGCCCTGACTGCCTGCCCTTCCGAGCTCCCGACGCCTTGACCGTCCACCCATCCAAGCTCCCAACACCCCAACTGCAAACCCTCACCTTGGCTTCCCGCCAATCCGAGCTCCAAATGCACGAACCACCCACCCATCTGAGCTTATGACACCCTGAATGTGGAATTACCACCTGATCCCAGCTATCTGAGCTCTCGATGCCTTGAACATCGCAGGTACTTAAAAAATAGCTTCTGTGTAAAAGTTGACCCTCCAAATTTGACCTGAAAAATTAATCGCCAAAACTCGACTCTTATAAGAGTGCGTATGATAGGTCCAAAAATCCCATTTCTTTCGATAGTTGACATTCAAGATAACCATCATATCCCTCAAGCCTTCTTTCTCTGTGAGTTCATCTAATTGTCTCTTAAATTAATGAATATTGCTTTTTAAAATGTTTTCGGCCCTCAGGTCCATGCCACCCAATTTACACCCCATTAACATACACCCCCAGTATGTTTTGAACAGAGAAGGAAACCTTTTCACCGATCAATTATCCCAGATTGTACCCTTTCATTTGGTTTATCAAATTCAAGTTCAAATTTATTTATCATCCAATTGCACAAATACAACCCAATGAAACAGTGTTCTCTGGTTCTCGGTGTAAAACACTGCAAACACACATCCAGATATAACACCCATATGGACCAATGACACTTATACACAGTACGTATGTAGAATTATTAAAACAAATAAATAGTAGAGTTACAGAAGGTTTGTATGAGGAGTTCATCTGTTGTTTAGCAGTTGTTATTCCCCAGCACCCAGTTGTTAAGTTCTGGTATTTCAAGCTTTGTTTAAATTTAAATTTAAATTTAGACATACAGCACGGTAACAGGGCCTTTCAGCCCTTGAGCCCGTGTCCCTCAGTTGCACCCAATTAACCTCCAACTCTGGTATGTTTTGAAGAGTTGGAGGAATCCAGAGTGCACGGAGGAAGCCTATGCAGACACGGGGAGAACATACAAACTCCTTATAGACAGCGTTAGATTCGAATCCTGGTCACTAGCGCTGGAACTCCATTCCACTAACAGCCCTGCTAACTATTCTCAAAGGTATTAAAAGATTGACAAAGCCTTTTCGTCCATTTTCAAGTTAGAGTTCTGGAGATCCTTCGAATGGTTTTGCTTGCCTGATTGTGTCACCTACAGCACTCGTGTAACTGAACGTCAAAGGCCACTTGATTGAAAGCTTAACCAGGTCCACAAACAAATGGTCTCGTCTTCCACAACGAATAAATTGTGTCATGGTAGGCCCCATTTACAAGATGTAAGGGAGTTACTTGCCTGAACCATTCCAACTGTTCTACTAGCATGGACTTGTTGGGGTAAAACAGTCTAATTGACAAAAGTTCTGGAGCAACTCACCACGTCGTATGGAAATAAGCAACAATGTCCACGGAATATGATTCAAGCCGGAAGCCTTCATCAGCATGAAAGGAATTAAGTTGACCTATTTAGGGGCAAATAGCCTAATTCTAGGATGTACAGCTGACACCCCAACATGGGCAAGAGCAGTGAGGGAAAGCGTCCTGGCTTGGAAATAGGTTCCTCTCCTTCACCGTTGCTAGACCTTAACCCTGGAGCTCCAAGAACCATGGGAAATGCCTTCACCAGAAGGCTGCAGTGGTTCAAGTTCAAATTCAAGCTCATTGTCACGTGTACTGAGATAGAGTGAGAAAGTTTTCCTTGCACGTGAGGCAGAATGACCACTTACTTGTAGTGCAAAAAAAAACTTGCTCTCAACGCACACAGGCAAGCAGATAAAGTAAACATACTGATTGTGCAAAGGTAAGAGTTCACAAATGAGTCTCTGATTGAGTCTGTTGTTGAGGAGTCTGATAATTGAGGGGTAGAGAGATCAATGACATCAAAGCAAAGGTTTGAGGCCTTGTTCAAGAATCTGCCAGCAGGGAACAAACTGGTGCTACATGATCTCACACAAGTGATTCTGCTTCCTGATGGGAGGAGAGTGGAGAGGGGGGGTAGCTGGGGTGGGATGAGTCTTTCAACATATTGCTCGGTCTTTCTGGAGCATCAGGATGTGCAGGTGGACCATAAGACATAGGAGGAGAAATAGGCTATTCAGCCCATCAAGTATTCCTAGTAATTTAATCATCCATTTTCCCACTCAGCCCCACTGCCCGGCCTTCTCCCCATGACCTTTGATGCCCTGGCTAATCGAGTATCTATCAATCAATGCCACAAATACACCCAATGCCCTTGCCACCACAACCAGTTGTGGCAATAAATTGCAATCTCTACAGCGCCTAGCAGTCTTGGGCAGAGCAGTTCCCCTACCGTACAGACGTGAATCCTGGCAGGACATCATCGATGGCCAGCAGTGGAAAGTGTTGAGGGACACATGCTGAATTCCACAGTTCAAAGCAATGTCACTTCCTCGGGAGTGATTAGGAATGGGCAATAAATTGCAGCCTTGCCCTCGTATGAGGGTGCGTATTAAATGAGATGTGAAGCTTGTTAGGATAAAGGTTTATCTTCCTTCTGACCAGAGAACTATTTCATTTCCAGATGTTGTATTGGATTAAAATTAAGAATAATGCTTCAGTTTTCTAGGATGATAAAGCAAATTAATTTTTGCTGTGTATAATTAGTCACATCCTATGTCTTTACTGTCAGAATGTTATCTGGATTGCAGTCGTTCATTATGAGAATCAGATAATTACATTGGAAGGATCTTTTAAATGGAATTGCCTTCCAATTATCACACACCGGAAAAAAAAGCAATGGAATTGGGGCAGTACAGTCAGTAAAGTGGTTGGCCCGCAACGCTGTTACAGTGCCAGCGACCTGAGTTCCAAACGGGCCCTGTCCGTGAGGAGTTTGCATGTTCTCCCCGAATCTGCGTAGGTTTCCTCCAAAACTGTACGGGGTTGTAGGTTAATTGGGTGTAATTGGGTGGCACAGGCCTCTTATCGTGCTGTACAATTTGAAATGAAAAGTGTGACTGTAGTTTAGGGGGCTGCTGCAGCAGCCTAATGTCCAATCCCAGCCCGTACATGCATAAAATGTTCCAATTGCCCAGTAGGTTAACTGACCTGCTGTGCAGACAAGATATAGCGGTTTCACAGTCATTATTGCCAAGAAAGGGCAAATAAATACAATTTACACAGTTTGACTGGTTGAAATTTTAAATGAACTTTTCATGAAAAACAGACAGCTACTTCTTAACCAACACTTTCCGACGTTGTCAAGGTTTTTTGAGGTTTCTTTTATTGTCACATAATAATATGCAAAAATGTAATATACATTTCTATAACCTGCCCTTGAAATGCCAACCCTATGGATGTGCAACACGGCCCCTGTATTGACGTTGGTTCCTTTTACTTCATCAGTGACTCTAAAGCACTGCGGGAGAGTTTCAAATTTATTCCTCACAATGAACCTCGTACAATGAGAAAGGCTCCCCTGGGAGCATACCGATAAGGTTATCTCTAACATTCATACAGGATTGTGAGAAGCAGATTTGAGAGAGTGCAATACACAAATGTGCTGGAGAAACTCAGCATTTATAGGAAGCAAAGGGTAACCAATAGTTTCAGGCCTGAGCTGTTCGCCTTTATAAATCAGGGCATAGAATATAGGAGCTGGGAGGCGATGTTGAAACTGTTTAAGGCATTGGTGAGACCACATTTAGAGTATTGTGTGCAGTTCTGGTTCCCAAATTATAGGAAGGATGTAGAGAGGGTGCAAAGAAGGTTTACAAAAATCTTGCCTGGATTTCAGTATCTTGAATACAGAGAAAGATTGAGTAGACTGGGACTTTATTCATTGGAGCGTAGAAGGTTGAGAGGGGATTTGATAGAGGTACTTAAAATGATGAAGAGAATAGATAGAGTAGGTGTGAATAGGCTCTTTCCCCTGAGGGTAGCGGAGATTGGAACAAGGGGTCATAAGTTAAGGGTTAGGGGGCAAAACTGTAGGAGTAATATAAGAAGATGCATCTTCACTCAGAGAGTAGTGGCTGAGTGGAATGACCTTCCGGAAGAGGTAGTTGCTGTAGGGTCAATTCTGTCATTTAAGAGGAGGTTGGATGAGTACATGGATGTGAGGGGGTTGGTGGGTTATGGGCAGGCGAGTGGGTAGGTAGAACTAGTGGAGTTTCACGTAAATCGGTGCAGAGCCGATATGGCCTGTTTCGGTTCTGTAAATTATTATATGGTTACATATGGTTATATGTATGAGCAAAGAGCAGGCAGGCTCTGGAATAAAAAGGTGGGGGGAGATGTGGAAGAGGAGAGGGGGGAGGAAGGGGCAAGGGGAGTGTAGAGCACGTCGAAAGAACCAAAGACTTGTTGATCCAAACCAAGGCTTTTATTAACTAAAAGACTGGAGCATATCACAAGTAGGTCGACCAGTCCAGAATGTCCTGGCCTGGCTAGGAGCAATCCTTTAAGATCTGTCAGTAGGCGTGGCTACACTCTCAGCCAATCACAGTCATCCTACACAACAATCTATACATAAACACATTGGTGATAGAATCTGTACTATCACATGGAGGATCACAGGCTAACATTACAAGGACATCAGTGATGTAGGTGAGAGGGTTGAAGAGAAAAAAATGCTGGAAAGTGATGGAGAGGGAAGGGAAAGGGGTGAGTAGACGATGCCTCCAGATTCATGTAAAGTGTGGCTTTACTTGGAAGGACTGTTTGGGGCCCCATATAGTGATGAGGGAGGAGGTGTGGACACAAGTGGAGAATCTCCTACGGTCATATGGGTAGGTGCCAAGTGGAGGGAGGAGTGGACAAGGGAGTCATGGAGGGAGCAGTCCCTGCAGAAGGCAGAGAGGGAAGGAGAGGGAAATGTGTGTAGTGATGGGATCATGTAGTAGGTTGTGGAATTGGCAGAGGAGTATGTGTTGGATGCAGAGGTTGGCGAGGTGGTAGGTGAGGACAAGCGTAATCCTGTCCTTGTTGTGTGTGAGGGTGCAGGGGGCCAGGACTGATGTGCGGATAATGGAAGATATATGTCTGTTCACCAAGTTAATGGTGGTAGAGGGAAAGCCACGTTGTTTGAAGAAGGAGGACATCTTTGATGATTTTGGCATGGGTGCAGATGCGACAGAGATGGAGGAATGGAGAGAATGAAATGGGATCCTTTCAGGGGACAGGATGGGAAGAGGTGTAGTCGAGGTAGCTGTGGGAGTTGGTGGATTTGTAGAAGATATCTGCCGAGAGTTTGTCTTCCAAGATGGAGACAGAGATAGCGAAGAAAGGGAGATTGTTGCTAGAGATGGATCAGTATTGTGTCAAGTGCGGGCTCTGAGGTTTTGATCATTTTTCTAATCCATCAAAGGTCAGTTCAAGGAATGTTCAGCGTTGGCTTGTGACTTCTTCCTGTAAAAGTGACTCCCAATTGTGGGTAATGTAAACATTTTGCAGGGCCTTGAACCATCATAGCCAGAGAGCAGTGTGGCTTAACTGCATGCGCCCTCAGTATGTTTTAAACAGTGGGAGGAAACCAGAGCCCCTGGAGACAACCCACGCAGACACGGGGGGGGGGGGGGGGGGGTGGGGGAACGCACAAACTCCTTATAGATGGTGAGGGATTGGAAGCCTTGTCCCAATCGCTGGCACTCTAAAGGTGTTACACTTAACCGCTACAACAACCTTGCCGCCCCAATGGGGCAAGTACTTTGAGAGCTATGGATGCCGAGGGCGAGGCAAATTTTCTCCAAGGGTTTGGTGCACGAGTCAATATTGCCTTGGAGACTCTGAACACAAATAAATGCTGGAGTCATATGCATACTGCAGCTTGACAACTTAGGTTTGGGTGTCCTTAGTTCTGGACTGCAGTTGTTGTAGGTTGAACAGTTTCCCATGAACTCTGATGAGTAGATTGAACACAATGGAATGCTTGAGGGTGATGAGGTGCAACATTGTGTCAAGCAAGTTTGGGAAAAATATTAGGGCAATTTTTAAATTAAGACATACAACATGGTAATCTGCCCTCCCACCCCACGAGCCAGTGTCGCCCAGTTACCCCAATTAACCTGCAACTTCCATGCATTTTGAAAGGTGAGAGGAAACAGGAGCATCTGGAGGAAATCCACACAGATACAGGGAGAATGTTCAAATTCCTCACAGGCAGTGCCGGATTCAAACCCAGGTTGCAGGCACGGTGGCAGCATTGCACTAACTGCTATGCTAACCTTGCAGTCCTAGCATCACCAGAACTAAGGAGCTGATTGTTGACTTAAGGAAAGGAAAGCCAGTGATCACTGGGGGAATCAAAAACTGAGAGGGGGAGCAAATTTTAAGTTCTTGAGAGTCACTCTCTCAGAGGATCTTACCTGGACCCAACACACCAATGGCATCAGGAGAAAGCACGTCAGCGCCTCTACTTCTTCAAGAGTTTGCAGAAGTTTTGTATAACACCAGAAACCCTGGAACATTTATACAGAGGTGTGGTGGAAAGTGTGCTGACCAACTGCATCATGGTCTAGTGTGGGAACACCAATATCCCTGAGCGTAAAGGTCTCCAAAAGCCAGTGGACACAGCCCAGAACATCACAGGCAAAACTCCCTCCACTATTGAGTACATCTGTAGGGACCGCTGCTGTCGGTGGGCAGCAACAATCATCAAAGACCGTCAGCACTGTTAAGTCTGCTTTGTTCAAGAATGAGTGAGTCAGACACCAGACTGAGTCGAAATCAAGGTTCTTTATTACCGGATTGTAACTCTTACAACTAACAGTGTTAGTTGGAGAAGGCGCATTCTGCTGATATCAGCAAGTGGTGTTTTTTTTAATACCTCAGGACACATACTTAGTAAATTACCATTACACTGTCCAATGAATAAACAGTTGCTACCCTTCACTGTTAGTCTGCTGCTCATCAGCTTGTTAGCGCCAAGCTTATCTTGAATGTACAAGGTCACATCTGCATTCTGTTACTCCTTAGTACTGGGTGACTCCTTCTTCGGTCCCATCTCATGATGTTTTTACCTTACAGCACCCAGCGCACCCTCTGTTCTCACTGCTGCCATCAGGAAAGAGGTCTAGGTGTCACAAGGATCGCACCACCAGGTTGAGGAAGAGCTGGTACCCCTCCACCATTGGAATTCTTAATGACAAACTCAATCAGAGACTCATTTAAAGACTGTTGCTTGTGCACTTTATTGATTTTCTTTTGTTCTCTCTGCTTTGTTTGTTTATATTCATTATCTGTTCACAGTTCTTTCTTTTGTTTACAGGTTCACACTGTGTAGAGTTTTTTTTTGTACTGCTGCCGTGGTAATTCTACCATGCCTGCAGGAAAAAGGAAGCTCAGGTATATATGTGATGTCATGTGTGTACTTTGACAACAAATCTGAAAATCTGAAATCTAACGAAGCAGCCTTGTCTTCTGAGAATCCAGTTTCATTTCAGATTCATTCTTTAATATGGCTGTTGTGTGGGTCTAAAGGAGCTTCCTGCAGACAGCCAGAGAACTCTGCAGCACCAAACTAGGCCCTTCAGCCAATCTAGTCCATACTGATCCATTTTATCTTGCCAAGTGACATGTCGGTCCTTGGGCTTATCCATTGTCAGAAGTTCAATGTAAAGCTGAAGAACGACACATTATGTTCTTTGGATCCTGGATTTTTTGCTGGACTTCAATGGAGCTGCTTGGATATCACCATAGAATCATATTGCCTGGAAACCTGGCCCATGTGGTCCAACTCAACCATGCTGAGTGGTCACATCCTTCTGTAATGATCCCATCTCCAAACACTAAGTCCAGAACCTTCTTTGCTTCAGGGTCTCAGATGCTTATCTTAATGCAGTGGTTCTCAACCTGTCTATTTCCACTCACATCCCACTTTAAGTATTCCCTATGCCATCGATGCCCTTTGATTAGGAAGGGATTGCTTAAGGTGGGCGGAAAGAAAATGTTTGAAAACCACTGCTTTAATCGTCCCTCATTGACTCGTTAAGTGCATGGTTTCAGAACTCCAAAGGTAATGGGTCAATGACAATTTTTCTCAAGCAAAATATTTCAGTGACAATTGGGTCTAGAGCAGTGATTCCCAGTCTTCCCTTCCCACTCACATCCAACCTTAAGCAATCCCTTACTAATCAAGAGCACCGATGGCATAGGGATTACTTATGTGAATGGAAAGAAACAAGTTGAGAACTACTGTCTTAACACTTCTTAAAAGCTGTCATAGATCAACTTCAACCACTCCCTCCGTCAAGTACTCACCAATTTTTGGTTGAGAAGATCCCCCTTATACTTTCTCTGAGCACCTTGACAAGCAGGCAACCCTACTAGAGTCAGCCTTCACCAGCACATAGTTTGTGGACGTCCTTTAGCAAGGATGCCCTGGAGAATTAAATGTGTCTTCCTTCAGGTGTGGACCAGTGATTTGTCAGGGTTGCAAATGAAGTCCTCCTTGGATTTGGGTTAGATGCTGCACTCCATTTTCTCTATCGTGGACATTAACTGGGAGCGCTGTCTAAATAGGAATTATAGAAGACTCTTTCCATCCGGCGTACAGCATGTTCAACCCACTGCTATCAAGAAGAGGTTAACAGGAGCATCAAATTCAGGGCTGCCAGACTGGGGAATAGCTTCTTCCGCAGGCTCTAGGATTGATGAACAGAATCTTGTAACTGGGTAAATCATCCCAAATAATTATATATATTTTGATTATTTATGTTATCATTTGGTACTGTGCACTGTGTGTTTTTGTTGTATATGTCCAATCAGGTGATAATATACTTGAACTCTATCGATGAACATAGCCTGTAGGCAATGATGTAGCTAGAGAGGGAGCTAAGTATGCATCAGGGCATCTTTTATGTATATTATATGGTATGTATTGTGGTGCCTTTTTTATATGCATGCTCCCCCTATGTTTTGAACCTGGCTGCCCCCCAACCCTGTTGGCTCATGGAACATAAAATGTGCAGGCCATGAAAAGACTCTTTGATGCCTCACTTCTGTGCTGAACATGAGGACAAAATTAAACAAAATCTCTTTTACTGCCATCTGATCCAAAACCCGACAATTCCTGCATATTCATGAGTCTCTCTGGGACTTTTCTCATTAGACCTCCTTAGACACCTCACGAAGTAAAGCCACTGGCGAGCCTTCTTTATGATTGCATCAATGTGGAGACTCCAGGACAGATTCTTGGAGATGTTCGATGGGGGGGGGGGGTGGACGCCAGAGGTGAGTCTTTTATCCAGGTGCAGGGAATGCAGGGAAGCTGAGAAAACAGAGACATGTAAAAGCACCTTTATGGATGTAAGAAATATGGAGGGTAATGGGTGTGAGGTTGGGTCGAGTTAGATTGATGTGGAGTAAGTTTATATAGGTCGCCACAACATCGTAGTCTGTACTCTGCGCTTTCCAAAGGTCTCTTCAACCTCCTTCCACCATTACTCCTTGCAGCCTGTTCCAGGCATCCACCACTGTCTGCTTAAAAAAAAATGCACCCCGCACCCATTCCTTCCCCCCCCCCCCATGACCCTTCCCACCCTCCATTCCCCAAATCTCCTTAAACATATGTCTTCAAATATTTGACATTTTTTACCCTGGTGAAAGGATTCTGTCAATCTATCATAGAACGCTACAGTACAGGAACAGGCCTCTTTGGCCCTTCTAGTCAGTGCTGGACCATTTTTTTTGCCTAGTCCTTCGTGTCAATCCACCTCATAATTTTACAAACTTCCATCAGGTTGGAGAGGTTGTTGAGGGTAAGGAGGGCTCCCAAAATGGCCTTGGGTGCTGAAGGTTTCCTGATTGTATCAGTGGTTTGGATCTGGACCTTGGGTTGCCAAGTTGCCAATCTGGAGTCTGCCAAGTCTGGAGGTGAATCTGAGGACACTCAGTGACTCTGAAGGGACTATATTTTGCTTCTCCTACTCACATTGTTAAGACGGCCAGACAATGCTCCGGTCAACTCATTGTTTGCCTTAAGGCAGACGAACATTAAATGATATCATGTATATTACATTTTGATAGCCAATCTCCAGTTGCGCACTTGACCCGCGTTCCCAAGCTGCCACTCGAACTACAGCCGAAGCCCACGTTTCTGACATCCTGACCCCTCAGACAGAACACCGCCCAAGTTCCCAAACTGTCCATGCTCCAGACACTCGCCATCGACGCACATCTGGCCCATGCCCACGAATCCTAGATCTGGCTACTTGCCAAATCCACACCTCCCAACCCCCAAATGTGATCACACATCTGGACACACAAGTTGTGGCGAAGCTAGGGGAGTGCATTTTTCAAACAACACCTTACATTCATCTGGGCAATCTCCACCAGACAGCATTAACATTAACTTCTCCAATTTGCATTAACCCCCTCCCCAATTCTCAGTCTTTTCCCATGCCCCTGTTCCTTTTCCAACCCCTTTCCCTTCCTTCTCCGTTCAAAAGGGTACTCCCCTCTCCCCATCACTTTCCAGTTTTTTTTCTCTTCAACCCTCTCACCTGCATCACTTATGTCCTCTTACCTGTTAGCCTGTGCTCCTCCACTTGCCCCTTCCTCCCTCCTCTCCTCATCCACATCTCCGCCCCCCCCCCACCACACCCCAACACACCCTGGTCCGACACTGCAGCCACCCCCCCCCCCACCGCCCCTCAACACGATCTGGATCAACCTTTCCACCGGCAACCCACCCCCACCTGTCTGACATCTCCGAACAATCAAAGTGGCCCGTCATTCAACCACTGTCTCACCATTCGGTATGTGTTGTGGCGCCTTTTCTATGTACTCGCTCCCCCTAACCTTAAAACCTGGCTACACCCCTGCACACGAGTCCCCAACACTGCCTCCCCTAACGAGGAATGTTACACATCCCTTTTGTACAATTTTAAAGGTAAAGAAAGCACTTTCTTTGGAATGAAATGAGCAGATTTCTAATTCATGATTAAAGGATGAAGCATTTCCTAGATGAATCCCTATACATTCATCACAGCAGATTAATCTCATTTTAATTTTATTATAATTGAGAAACCAAGCTAAAAGGCAAGATAATTTTTCCACGGAGAAGACTAATAAATCAGGTGTTAGATTCGCCTTTGTTCCAATGGGATAGGGGATGGGGAGAGGGATATGAGAATTTGGAAAGGCCAGGCTACTAATCCATACTACATCAATGAGACTGGACGCAAACTGGGAGATCACTTCACTGAGTATCTTCATTCTCTCCGCATCAATGACAGGGAGCTCCCAATGGCCAACCATTTCAATTCTGCTCCCCACTCCTGCACCAACATATAGGTCCCTGGCCTCATGCGCCGTCAAACCAGACCATCCAGAAATTGGAGAAGAAACACCTAATATTGCGTCTGGGCGCTCTCCAACCGGATGGCATTAACATCGACCTCTCTGGTTTCTGCTGGACCACTCCCATTCTCCCTCTCTTCCCCACCCTTCTATCTCCTTCCTTCCAGCTCTCCACCCACCACCCCCCTCACCATTCACAGAATTGTCCTCTCTCCCAGCTGTTTGCCACCCTCCCTGGCTCATCCGCCTATTACATCTTGCCTGTGGGACTGTGCTGATCCCCCTACCCCTCCCCACACCATTTTGTTCGGGCAGCCACCTATATTTTGCTCATACTTGAATGAAGGGCTCAAGCCTGCAACATTGGTAATGTAGCTTTATCTTTGCTGTATAAAATACACTGTTTAACTTGCTGAATTTCTCCAGCATTGTAAAAAAAAAATTTAATTTAAATGTAAAATTTAAACATACAGCACAGTAACAGGCCAATTCAGCCCACGAGTCCGTGCCACCTAATTTACACCCAATTAACCTACAACCCCCAGTATGTTTTGAATGGTGGGAGGAAAGCTGGAGCCCCCGGGGAAAGCCCACGCAGACACGGGGAGAACATGCAAACTCCCTACAAAGAGCGTGGGATTCGAACCACTGGTCTCGATCGCTGTGCTGTAAAGGCGTTGCGCTAACCACTATGCCAACCGTGCCACTCCAAACACTAATCCATAACTCAGGCATGGCTTTAAAGCCACCTCTCTCTCCATCCCGATGTGTAAGGCAGAGTGAACAGCCTTCAGATGGAGAACACACTTGAGGCTGCAGATGGTGGATCCTGGAGCAATACACACTCTGCTGGAAGAACTCAATGAGTCAAGCTGCACTCATGGGAGAAAGAGAATGGTCCATGTTTTGGGCTTAGGCCTTTCAAAACCAGCTGGACTGCATTAGACTATGTTAGACTATTGTGTATTTCTATGTTAACAACAGTCTCAAATGAAAATAGGGTTTGGCTGCCTTAACAAAAAAGGTAAATAAGTCAGTTGTCACACATTATTGTGTTCAGTTCTGGTTGATTCATTACTAGAAGGATATGGAAGCTTCAGAGAGAGTGCAGAGATTTAACACAATGTTGGCTGGATTGAAGAACCGTCTTATGAGGAAATGTTGACTGAGGTTTCTCTCTTTTGATTTAATGGAGGTGTATAAGGTTATGAGGGGAATAGATGTGCTGGACATGCAGCCCCTTTTTTCTCAGGGTTGCATTTTCCTAGATGACACCAGTTTAAGATGAGTGGAGGAATGTTTGTGAGAGACATCAGAGCTAGGCATTTTACACAGAGAGAGGTGGGTGCTTGCCAGGAGTAGTGGTGGAGGTTGGTGTAATAGGGACATTCCTAAAATCTTAGACATGCACATGGAAGCAAGAAAAATTGGCAAGGTAGGTTTTGGGGACTGTAAGGGAGTGAAGAATGGGGTAGGTTTATATAGGAGGGCACAACATTATGGGCCGAATGTCCTCTACTATGCTGTACTGTTCTATTAGTCATGACGGTGAACGAATAAGCCAGAAGGAATCCAAAATAGAGAGATCACTGAAAACACTCAGAAGGCCAGGCATGTGGAGGGAGGAGCAGAAATAATGATGACCGTTTATCAGAGCACTGAGGAAGGAGATAAGAGTTCAAAAACAGTTTTGGAAGATATCTAAGCAAAGCAAGAATTACGAGAGGATGAACTCACCATAAGCGGCCGGTAGAAAGATTTGAAACACACAGTGGGTGATGGTGGGGTGGGTGGGGGGGGGGGGGGGGGGGGCGGTGGTGGTGGGGATCTGGCTGGAGATCTGCGATCAGTGATATGTTGCCAAGGTTGATGCTGGGTCCATTGTTGTCTACCATCTACATTCACAATTTAGATGCAATCTAATTAACAGGATTAGTAAATGTGAAGAAGGCATCAACATTTTAGGTTTTGTGGGCTGTGAGAAAGGATGCTTAAATTTACTACAGGATCTGGATTGGTTTAGAATGTGGGATTGAAGTGGTAAATGGAATTTAACTGAAAAATGTGAGGTGTTGAAATTTGGCAAGTCAAACCTGGGGTAGACTTGCACAGCAAATGGTAGGGCCCTGGAGAGTATTCCCAGGTCCATCACAGGCACTGACTGCCTATCCATTCCCAACATTAATGCAAGATGCCCTCCTTCTTCCAAAAATATATGGCTTCCCTTCTGGCACAATCAACCCGGTCCTCACTCAGATGTTCTCCATTTCCTGCACATCCACCCCAGCCCCCTACACCACCAGTGCAACAAGAACAGGATTCCCCTTGTTCTCACCCACCAGCCTCCATATCCAACATATTATCCTCTGCAATTTCCACCATTTACAACATGATCCCACCACCAGACATATCTTCCCCTCTCCTCCCCTCTCCACATTCTTCACCCTCCATGTTTCCCTGGTCCACTCCTTCTTCCCCACCTACCCCCGTGATCGCAGGAAATGCTGCACTTGCACCCACTACCATTCGGGGCCCTTGGAAGCAGTCCTTCCAAATGAATCTGCGGGGGTCATCCACTGCACCCGGTGCTCCTGTTGTGGCCTCCTCAACACTGGAGGGACCAGGGTCCTCTTAGCAGCTAACCATTTCAATCACTGTTGCTCAAAGAGGGGGTGCTTGGTTTATTCCACATGGACTTCCCACAATCAGAGACCACCTAGACACTGGATATCAGCCTTAACTAATGATGGCCCCCAAACACCAATTGTTGTGCACAGGCAATGTTGAAAGCAATTCAGAGCAAATAAAACAGAAGGAATTTAATCATTCTTTCAAAGTCCTTTCACAGATTTCATCTGTGCTGTATCATTCTACAACTCCATCACCTTTCCTCTTCCACAATCGATGTGGACAGTCCTATTCTGCAGAGCACATCCATAAATCTCTGTAATTGCCCTCTGCTGTTCAATCTTCCAATCCTCTCATGTAATTTCCAATGCTTATGGGTTGGAGGCACTTGAATACATCCTTTTCTTGATCCAGTGTCCTCCAGCCTCTTCGTGGACTTTTGCTTCTACTCCCTTTTTTTTCATTCTGTTATTTCCTCCTTCAAATTCATGATGATCCTCCATAATCCTTCATTTCAATTCCCTTCCCTTTCTGCTCCTTTGTGATGGAACACAGTAATACATGCTTTGTACTGGTTTGCCTTCCCCTGATACTGTACCTCCTCCCCCTCCAGAATTCCTAATAAAGGCAGAACCACCCAATCTCTTCCCTCTATACTACCTTGGATATGGGCCAACAGCATTTAAGAGAAGGCTGTAAGTTTATAGTGATTAAAGCCTATTAATCTTGACGTCTGGTCTGTTGGGTATAATTGATAGCACTGCAATTTAATCACCATAACTGCATGGCATGGACGAGGCTATTCAAGTGGAGAAGCTGGACACTGACCCTAAGGATCCAGGGGTCTCTGTAAAATTCGACCACCTTTATGAAACATGACATTTGGGAAGAAGTCAAGGAGAGAGGCCAGCTGTTTGCACAGGTCGGCCACCGTGTTTTCCAGATGATCAGGGACTGTGACACTGGCCCAGCCTCTGTAGGGCTCTGAAGAACATAATCTACAGCTGATACTCAGCCGTTGGTAAGCACCTGGTGAATCTGTTGACAATTACATTTGGGCCTTGTGGGAGCTGAGTTAAGCTTGTGGCTGCACAGACATTACGACACCTGTCTACCAAGAGGATTTGATCAGGGACGCCTGTGCAGCTGGTCTCAGGTCTGACCATATTTGACAAAGGCTCTTGGAGAATGACGATCGAACCCTGCAGGACATGGTCAATCTCGCCAAGGCACTACAGATGGACCAACTGAATGTGAACACTTACTCCTCCAGAAAAGTGGCTGCCAAATGGGGAGCATGGGTGTCGCCATCTTAGGATATGGGGTCCCAAACAGCAGCCATTATTGCTGAGCGTCGGAGGTGAGATTACTAAGGCCAGACAAAGCACCCTTGGAGGAACTGTCCTGCTAGAAGTTCGACTTGCTCCAACTGCAGAAGAAAAGGACACTATGCAAGGATATGTAGATCCAGACCTTCCCCTTGCAGCACTGCATGCAAGCAGCAGCCATCGCCATCTTGGACCGCATCATTTCCAGTTCCACTTCTGGTAATGGAGAACATCATGGTGGGGACCTTGGCGTGACAGCTGGGGTTAACGTCACTTCCAGCTTTACTTCCGGCAGCAACCGCTTGTGAACCATGGGGGCAGGCATCTTCAGGGTGATCATCTTGGATGTCGCTGACGCATATGTACAGTAGCTGAGAGTCAGGCAACGAACTGACGCTGACATCCAATGTCTGGACCAGAGCAGCCCACATTAATTAGCAAGGTTCATTGAGGTAAACGGGTGCATTACTAACTGCTTGTTCAACACGGGAGGCATCAACACTTTACACACCTGGGTACTGTACAGCACTGCTCCCTCACAGTGACCACAGTCCAGTGTAAAATCTCATTGGCCTTTAATCCCATTCAACTGAAATAACTGAAGTAACGAAAACTGTGGGTGGTACCAAGAATTTTAAATTGTTCGTTATGTCACAACTCTGTGCACCAGGCATGCGGGGGCTGGACTTGCAGTGCCAATTTAAAAGTGTTCTAATGGAATATGGCAGGTCCCACCCTCCCTCACGGTCCGTAATAATCGACTTTTAAACCACCTGCCCATCTCCGTAAAATCAGCCCATCAGAAACCTGAACACACCCCACCTGCTCACGACCTGCGGTCTGTCCATCTTCCAAGTCCCACCGCCCCCCATTCGAAAATGCCACTCCTGACGGTAAGCCTAGGGCAACTAAGAGCAGGCGATACAATCCTGGGTACAGAGACTTTATCAAGGTTGACTCCTGGCAGAGGGCATCATAGGACCCAACACAGCCCTTGAAGAGCACAGACAGTGGTTGTAAAGAGGGGGGAGAAGCACAGGATGGTCATAGACTACGCCAGACCATCAACAAGTTCACCCTCTTGGATGCCTATCCCCTCCCCCACATAGCCAGCATGGTGAATGAGATTGTCCAATACGGGGTCTTCTCCAGCATTGACCACAAGTTGGCCTATCCCAGCTCCCAATCCGGCCAGACTCCTTTAGAGTCATGAACGGAGTTTCGGTCTTCCAGAGTGAGATGGACCGAATAATGGATGGCCACCAACTGAAAGCCACATTCCCCTACCTGGACAACGTGACTATCTGTGGCCATGAACTGTAGGATCAAGATGCTCTCCTGCGAAAATTCCTCCAGATGGCAAAAGTCCTAAATCTCACATATAACCAGAAGAGTAGAGCCTCTGGCTCTACTAGAGTGCATGGTTGAGAATGGAGTCATTGGATCCGACCCTGAGCATATGCAGCCCCTGCTCAAGCTCCCACTCCCCCATAACTTCAAGGCCCTGAAAAGGTTCCTGGGGTTCTTTTCATACTATGCTCAATGCATCCCCAATTATGTGGACAAAACCCACCCCCTGGTAAAAACTACTACCTTTCCCCTGTCGGCAGAAGCCCTGGTGGCCTTCACTCACATCAAAAGTGGCATTGCCAAGGCAGCGATGCACACCACAGACAAATCCATCTCATTCCAGGAGAGCAATGCATCCGACTTTGCCCTGGCTGCTACGCTGAACTAGGTGAGCAGGCCGGTGGCATTTTTTCTCACGTACCTTCCAGGGTCCCGAACTCCGACACTCAGCCATTGAAAAAGAGGCCCAGGCCATAGTGAAAGCTGTGCACCACTGGAGACATTATCTATCCGGCAAACCGTTCACTCAGCTGACTGACCAACTTGTAGTCGCAATTATGTTTAACAACAAACAGCAAGGAAAAATTAACAACCACAAGATCCTGAGGTGGAGAATTGAACTGTCCACCTACAACTACCAGCCCAGGAAGATTAACGAGCCTCCCGATGCCCTAACAAGGTACCTGCACCAACGCACAAGCAGATCACCTCCAAGCCCTTCACCGCAGCCTCTGTCACTCCAGGGTCACCAAATTCTATTGCTTTGTGAGAGCCCACAACTATACGTACCAGGTGGAGGACACCAGGGAGCTGACCTGCAGCTACCTCGACTGCATGGAGTGCAAGCCGCATTTCTAGCGGCTGGAGAAAGCTCACCCGCCTCTTTGAATGTCTAAGTATGGAATTCAAGGGCCCTCTCCCCACCACGAACTAGAACATATCCCATTCGCCATCCACTGGCCAGATAGGACTACGACCACTGTTATTAAGTCCCTACATAAACTCTTCATGCTCTTCAGATACCCGAGTTACATCCACAGTGACCGGGTGCCCTCATTCATGAGTGAGGAGTTGCACCAATACCGGATGGCCAAAGGCATAGCTTTGAACAGGACCACCAGCTATAACCCCCAAGGCAATGGCCAGGTAGAAAGTGAGAATAGCACCATTTAGAGAGCAGTCCTCCTGGCACTCAGGTCAAAAGGGCTGCTTTTCTTTCACTGGCAAGAGATCCTACCTGAGCCGCTCCATGCCATTGGGCCCCTTCTCTGTTCAGCAATGAATGTGACCCTGCATGAAAAATTATTCTCCTGCCCCAGAGTCAGCATCGGGGACAATATTACCTGCCTGGCAGACAACCCCATGACCTATGCTACTCCAGAGACACACCAGAATTCACAAAGCAGACCCTCTGGTCAGGAAAGTCCACCTCCTCATTGCGAATCCTCAGGATGCATATGTGAAGTACCAGGATGAGTGGAGAGGCACTGTCTCTGCCTGGGACCCGGAATATACAGGAGACCTGCAAATGAGGCACTTGTTGAACTAACTACGGTCAACCAGCAACCCCCACTTCCCCACGATTACCAGAGACACAGTCAAGGATCCAACCCCACCATTGGCACCAGCTGTATCGTTCCAACCCCAACCCACATCTTCTCCTTCCCCCCTGATCTAGCCCCAACTGATTCTCTTCAGCCATCTGAATCACAGCCCATCACACAGCCAGCACTGCAATGGTCAGTACGGTGGACAAAATTACCGGACGGACCAAACCTGTAAATAGTCTCTGAATGGACTTTGACGCTTCATCCTGCTGGACGTTGTTTCAAAATAAGGGGTGAATATGGTGGAACACTGTATTACAGTCATTGTACTGGTGGGCCTATCCCCGATATTGTAACTCCTCCCCCTCCAGAATTCCAAATAAAGGCAATGTCACCCAATTCCCCTCCCTCAGTACTGCCTTGGAATCAAGCCAACAGCATGAAAGCTATGCCTGTAAGTTTATAGCAATTAAAGCCTATTAATCTCGACTTCTGGTCTGTCGGCTCTAATTGATAGTGCCACATGCTATGTTGAAACAAAACTGATCGGTTCTCTCTGTGTTTCATTTTGATCTGCCTTGGAAGGCAGTGTGATTGCCCACTGTTGAGTGAGAGGCAATCAATCTCAGTTTTACCAAACACACAGTTGTGTAATTCATAAACCATATTTATTAACTCGACCATTCTTTGCATTAGTGTATCTTTTGCTTCTCCACTGGAATTTCACTTCAGGCTGTCAGTGAGGGTTTGCGATGTCACCTTCGGATGGAACAGCAAAGCTGGCATGGGTACATAGGCAGGTGGATGTTGTTTTTCAGGCCTTGTTCTCTGAACAGTGGCCAACAGCCCTGTTCCTCTGACATCAAACCTGTGAGGTTTAACCTTTTTATAAGCCTGATTCTGGCCTTCACCTTTAGGAGCATGAATTGACCATTCAGCATGCTGAGCCTGATCTTCCGTTCTACAAGCTCATATCTGATCTCGCGATGTACTCTGATCCATTTAACCCATTAGTTGCTCATCACCCTTAATTCCCTGGACCCACTGCAATTTTACCATCATCATAATTGCTCCATGGTGGACATAATATCATTGGCTCTGGATCCTCTCGAAAACAATTCATACATACGGCGAGTCTTCATAGACTACAGCTCAGCCTTCAATACCATTATTCCCTCACTGTTGATCAAGATGCTCCAATCCCTGAGTTTTGGCTCCTCCTTCTGCAGCTGGATCCTTGACTTCTTCACTAGAAGACCACAGTCAGTACTGTTACAGGCCCAGAGGACCCCAAAACCCAGCAGCAATAGAAATTCACCAAGACAAATGGTTACTTAAACAAAAGTCATTTTTAATTTTCTTTAAATATAATAACAGGATCAAACTCTAACTTATTATTATTAATTTAACTTAACCGCCTTCTAATTATAAATGTGTATGTAATGTGTATATATTCAGAGAAGTTATTTGATTCACAGTCCAATCTCACTTCTCACTCCTCCAAGTTCACTGGTATCAGGCAATTCATGGACTGTGCTCAGAAATAAAGATTTATGAATTTTCACCCAACTCCAGTACTTAAAGATCATTGGTTACCTCTCCAGAAGGTTCTTCTTGATTCCAGAGAGAGATTCATTGCTCATTGGATACACACACAAACTGATTCCCTCCAATCAGGCACTTCAGTGTCTTGCCGAAGAAACTTGCCCCATCAGGGTTTTCTAAATGATAACCTTCTTCTGCAGGTCACCACAGAGTTCCTTTTCTTTCCCTTATTTCTGGTGAAACACTCTAGCCGGCCATTTCCTCTTGTAAGGACCACAAGAGTTTTCAACAGGCTGAACTCAGAACTCACAACCCATCTTCAAAATGGAGTTTCAATAAGCTGCCAGCTTGCCATGACTGCAGAAACCAGTTCTCTCTCTCTCTGCTTGCAAAACCACATGATCTCCTTAGAACAGCAAACTGCAACCAGACAGATTGCAGCGCCGGACCCAAACTTCTGAGCCCGTTCATCTGTTGCTTTGAAAACAATAATTCATTACTCATGTCCAACTAACACCTACTTGTGAAGTATCTTAAGTTCAGCTTCTTCTATTTGCACCTGCTTATGAAAACCTCCAGCAAAGCAATTTTTATTGTCCCTACAAAGGCCCTGGGTTCGGACTGTCTGGTTTGAGCAAAGCTCTTGCGTTTTAAATGAGATCTGTTTTGTGAAGTGTTTGTGTTTGTTTGTGACCTACACTAAATCCCCACAATCTATCTCCTCCAAAAACATATCTATATATAATATTAAATATAATATAATCTGCCCCTCCTCATTGACTATTGACATAGGCGCACATCAAGGATGTGTGCTTAGCTCACTGACCTACTCACTATGCAACCATGACTGTGTGGCCAGGCACAATTCCAATGCTACTGAAAAATTGCAGATGACACCACAGTTGTCGGTAGAATCACAAATGGCAATGATGAAGTGCAGAGGAGGGAGGTAGATCAGCTCATTGAGTGGAGTCACACCAACAATCTTACAATCAAAGTTAGCAAAATCAAGGAGATGATTGTGGACTTCAGGAGGAAGTCGGGGGGAACACGATCCAGTCCTCATCGAGGACTCAGTCATGGAGAGGGTCAAGAACTTCAAATTCTTGGGTGTCAACATCTTCAAGAATCTGTCTTGGAGCCTCCATGCCAATGCAACCATGAAGAAGGCTCGCCAGTAGCTAGACTGGCATAGTGTACAAGGAAGGGAAACAAATAGTAGTGGGATGGAACATATGGAGATTAAAGAGGAGGAGATATTTGTTCTCTTATAATGAATAAAGGTAGATGTATCCCCTGGGCCTGACATGATATTCCCTTGGACCTTGAGGGAGGCTAGTGTAGAAATTGCAGGTGCCCTGAAAGAAATATTTAAAACATCCTTATCTGCAGATGAGGTGCCCAAGGATTGGAGGGAAGCTCATGCTTTTCTGTTGTTTAAAAAAGGCTCCAAAAGTAAACCAGAAAATTAGAGGTTGGCGAGTCTGAAGTCAGTAATGGGTAAGTTATTGGAGGGTGTTCTGAGAGATCAGATATTCAAGTATTTGGACAGCCAAGGGCTGATTAAAAATAGTCAGCAGGGCTTTGAGCTTGGTAGGTTGTGTTTAACAAATCTGAAAGAGTTTTTTTGATGAAGTTACCAAGAAAGTAGATGAAGGAAAGGCTATGGATGTTGTCTGTGTGGATATTAGAAAGGCATTCGACAAGATCCCACATGGGAGGTTAGTTCAGATGGTTCAGACACTGAGTATTGTAAATTGGGTTTGAAATTGGTAGAAGTTAGAGAGTGGTAGTGGATGGATGCTTCTCAGACTGGAGGCCTGTGATTAGTAGTGTGCCTCAGGGATCGGTGCTGGGACCATTGTTGTTTGTTGTCTATATCAATAATCTGGACGATAATGCGGGAAATTGGATCAGCAAATTTGCTGGTGACACTAAGATTGGAGGCGTCGTGGACAGCGAGGAAGGCTTTCAAAGCTTACTGAGGGATCTGAACCAACTGGAAAGATGGGACACAATATGGCAGATGGAATTTAATGCAGACAAATGTGAGGTGTTGCATTTTGGAAGGACAACCAAGGTAGGACATACACAGTAAATGAGGAGTGCAGAGGGGCAAAGGGTTCTGCAAATACAGATGTATACTTCCCTGAAGATGGCATCACAGGTAGACAGGGTTGTAAAGAAAGCTTTTGGCATGTTCGTCTTCATAAATCAAAGTAATGAGTACAGGAGTTGGGATGTTAATGATGAGGTTGTATAAGACATTGGTGAGACCAAATCTGAATTATTGTGTGCAGTTCAGGTTGCATAACTACAGGAAGGTTATCAATCAGATTGAAAGAGTGCAGAGAAGATTTACCAGTATGTTGTTGGGTCTTCAGGAGTTGAGTTACAGGGAAAGGTTAAGCAGGTTAGGACTTTATTCCTTGGAGCATAGAAGAATGAGGAGAGATTGGATAGTGGTTTACCAAAATATGAGGGGTACAGACAGAGTAAATGCGAGTAGGCTCTTTCCACTTAGATTAGATCAATGGGACTTGGTGGCAGAAAATGTTTGGCATGGACTAGAAGGGCCGAACTGGCTTATTTTTGTGCTGTCATTGTTATATAGTTGATGTATTTATTGAGTAATCTTTATTTAATTGCAATAATGTAATTTACTTTTAACCTCTAGCATACGTATAGAGGTTAGCACCACACCATGACAGCAACACCATCGCCGATTGGATTCCAGCACTGTCCATAAGGAGTTTCTACATTCTCCCCACATCTTTGCGGGTTGTGCCAATGTGCTCTGCTTTCCTCAAAATACATACGTAGGTTAATCTGGGTGCAATTGGGCGGCCCAGATTTAAATGGCCGGAATTGGCTTCTACCCTGCTGTTAATACAATTAAAAATATAGCGCCAAGGGGGTGTGAACACCCCCTTGCTGCAGGATCAAGAAAGAAAAGGAAGAATTTAAAATATTCTCTTGCAACAAGAAGGCTCATTGCATCCACGCCAACCGAGATTTCATAACTACATCTGCGAATTTAATTTGAGATACGAGAATACAATTTTCTTAACTATCTTCCTCTCGAAGAATAAATTTTATTCTTGTTCCTCTCTCCATAGCTGCTGATCCCAGTATTTTTGCAAACTATGATGCAGTTCACACTTCTCCAGTTATTTATCGACTCAGACTTGAAAACAAAGTAAATTATTGCACCGGCAGAGCTATTAGTTCCAACTTCATCTAAAATGCATTATGATCATCTCTTACAGATGAAATGTTTCAGTTCCATCAATCACCTTTTATCATCAAATTCTATCAGTAATAAGTAGAAATTTAATTTGTAGATATTCCAGAGCAGAGCTTCCCAAATGATTTTCCAATCCAGCTCTATTTTCATGCTTGGATGTTCTAGCTTCTTCAGAAACCAAGCAAATTAAATTCAAATAATAGACAATTTTAGTGCAATTGAGTACTGTCAAACAACTGATAGAACAGGTTTTAAGCACCTTTGGGGATTGGTAGATGCCGGATAAGAGAATTTTCTGGTTGCTTGAGATTGCATGTGGCCTAAATTGATGAATCATGGGGTGCCAATTTTGATCAAGATTTTTTTATCTATTTATTTTCCGTGATTTTTTTTGCCATTTACTTGAATTCCGGAAAATGGGGGTTTTACTGTTAATCATCTGAAACTTATGTCTCTCCCACACAGACAGTACTCTTGATTGGAATGAATTGAGTCACTGGTGCGATCCAGCTATAATTAGCTTGTGGAAAAAAGTTATCTCCATTTCATGCAAGGAATCCGATGCCCAGTTTACATTTTGGAGTTAACCCAGAAAGTCTGCAGAGCTTGAGGCCGCATAAACGTGTTGGAGAAACTCAGCAGGTCACACAGCGTCCATGGGAAGTAATGGATAACCTGCATTTCAGGCCTGGGCCCTTTGTCAGGCAGACAGGCTCTATTCGGAGGGGGCGGCTGAGGAGGAGAGGAAAGGAGTGGGGGAAGGGGCCAGGGGAGAAGTGTAGGCCAACGGGGAAGAGGTTATAGGTGGATGTAGGTGGGCGTGAAGAAGAGAAAAAAGCTGAGAAGTGAAAGGGGGAGAGGGTCGAGGGTCGCAGTCTAATAGAAGAAGGAAGGGAAGGGAAGGAGAGTAGAAGGAAAGGAGACCGACGTGAAAAGAGAGAGAGAGATGAGGAGGCGGCTAATGCAAATTGGAGAAGTCAATGTTAATGCCATCTGATGGAGTATAAGGAGTTGTTCCTCAATTTATGTGTGGCCTTGATTTGGCAGTGGATGTGGCCATGTTAGTATGGCAATGGCATGTGGAATATGAATTCAAGATTATTTATTTATGTCACGTAATGAAACCAAAAATGTGACATTACACAAAATTTCCTCTAGTCTACCGTAAGACAGTCAAAAATTTGCCCAGGGCCCCTTACAATTCGAGAAAGAAAAGTAAAAGAGAGTCCCTGCAGAGTCAATGAGAGTCCATGCATTCACTCCAATGCTTCCCCAGCCTCTGCAGCTGCACAGTCTTCTGTCCAAGCTCCAGATGCACTCTTGACCCCATCTGAAAGTCTCCAGCACCTTTGGCAACCTCTTCTGTGTCCCGGTTTTAATACCTGGTACCCCTTCTGCCAGTCTTAACTGCAGCCACCAGCAGCCTGCGTGGGTTCATCACCCCCGGGCCACCAACAACCTGTGTTCCTCGCGAAGCCCCAGATCATCTCATTGGTCCACCGCTGTGATCCTGATCCCATAGGTCTGCTTCTCCTTCTCAGATAGGGGGTGTTCTCCCCTGTAGGCACCTGTTGCTACGGCTGTTCTACTCTTGCTGCAATCGCGCTGCAGCCTCCGTATTAACAGTGGTGTACTGCGCAAGTGCAGGGTACCTGGTTAGTTAGTAGGGAGTATACAGAAGACTGTGGACGCAGGCTGCAAGACCACCCCCCCTTCCCAGTAATGTAAATACGTTTATCTTGCTCAGTAAAGCATTTGTTGTGGTTCCCTGCATCTACCGACTCTACTCATTATTTTAAGCTCAATAATGAACATGGTGTCAGAAGTGAAGCCTCACAACTGAAGAAATACCATAGTGAGAGTTCAAACCACATTTATAAAACCTCAAAATGGCCGGCATGTTAAGACGGCCCGACCCCATGGTGTTCAAAGGAAACGTGGCCAAAAACTAGCACATATTCGAACAGGAATATAATATTTTTATCGCAGCAGCGCACAGTGATAAGCCTGCAAGTACCAGAGCATAAATCTTGTTAAATTTGGCGGGCGTGGAAGACATTGAAAGGGAGCAGTCCTTTCACTACACAGATGAAGTGCGTAAGGGAAATTTTGTGATTCGTGCAGCCGAAACAAGGGAGGACCCCGAATGCCTTAAACAAAAGTTTAGGGAGATGTGCAACCCTCAGAAGAATATAACATTGGAGAGACACAAATTTAATAAAAGGACCGGAACCCTGGCGAGTCCATACACTCATACGTGGAGTGGTCTGTGGGGAGCTGAGCTCTACTTATTAGTTAAGTACAATAATGAACATCCCCTTTTTCTGGGGCCCTGCACCAGTCCTCCTCTTCCCCGGATTCTGCAGCCTTTCATTGCCACTGCCGTACATAGGCGCCACCATCTTGGGCCCAGACCTCGCAGTCACAGGATTTTAACACTGTCAGAACAGCAGGCCATTTAAAGCCTGTGACAGAGTCAATGGAGGTTGGGCAGGGTGGTTGGAGCCCACGGAGGAGCGCTGTGTCTCTGCTCCCCTCCGCTGGTGGTTCCACACCAATGGCAACGCTGCTTTAACAGGAGCTTCAGCAATGCCCCATTTTTTGTTTGCATGAGGTCTGAACAAGGTTAGAAGAATCTCTCAGGATATTTGGGGAATCTGTGTGTCCCCACTTTTTTAGAATCCATTCTCTCCATCGGTAACGTGCAGAGATGTCATTCGATGCCACCATTTCTCAGGAAAGTCCAGTCCTCATTTGCTTTCATGAGGTAGATGAGTCTGAGCAGTCTCTTTTAAGGGAAGATCTCAGAAAACATTTCTTAATTGGAAAGGTGACTACTGTCCAAAGCGTGTTCCATGGGGAAGTAATTAATTGGGTCTTACACATGAGGTGAGTTACAGTGAAAGGGTGAATAGTTTAGGACTTTATTCCCTGGTCCATTGGAGAATTAGGGAAGATTTGTTAGAGGCATACAAAATTATGGGGTATAAATAGGGTAAATGCAAGGAGGCTTTTTGCATTGCGGTTCAGTGAGTGAAGAACTACTCATGCACAGACTAGATGGAGTAAAGCATGCAAGTTTGCAGTAAAAACACTCAGAAATGCTAGAGGAACTCAGCCAGTCTCGTAGCATCCAGAAGAGGTAAAGATGCATTGCCAACATTTCAGACCTGAGCCCTTCTTTGACTTTTCCAGTTTCCGTTAAACCCCCATCTTTGACCGATCTCCATTCCTCTAATTCTGCCTCTCTCTCTCTCTCTCTCTCTCTCTCTCTTTCTCTCTCTCCTTTTTCCCTCTGTCTCCTTTCACAGAGCCAAAATTAATTCTCACCTCTCCTCATATCTCCTTAGCACTTTTAGTCTGTTGGACTCTTCCCCATCTCATTCTTCCCCCTTTTCCTCCCCAGTTGCAGATGCCTGTCTGTTTTTTTTTGCTTATGCCTTGATGAAGGGCTCAGGGCCAAAATATCAGTAATATATCTTTACCTCGTTTGGATGCTGTGAGACCTGCCGAGTCTTCCAGATGAGAGAGGCAAAGGGCCTGTTTCTGTGATGTTATGTTCTTTGGTTCCATAACAAGACACAGCAAATTGCTTTCCCCAAGAGTTTGAGAACTCTTTTTATAAAGCTAATTACTAGCATGGGAAAATTGCAATTCTGGAACGACGGGATCAAATAGGTGAAGATTATTTTAATGAATCTGTATCCTTCTTCCTGTGACACTGGGTGAAATATTGCACTGGGGTAATCATTTCAAGAAGGCTTGCTCATATTTCAATACAGCTTCAGAATTCAAATTAGTTGGTGTTTTTATTTTAAAGAAGCAAGAGTTGTGAAGTTAGTAGATTGTTATCTCCTTTGTCAGGAAATTAAATTTGACACTCCTTGAGTCCCACAGCATGGAAACATCCCTACTGAAACCTCACTGACCAACAACTAACTAATCATTTCCATTAAATCCTGCACTAATCCCATTTTATTCTCCCCACATCCAGTCATCTCTTCACAGGTTCCCACCTGCGTTGAATCACACAACTCCTCCAAGGTTACGGGAAGGATGTGGTGCAGAGGAAATTTACAAGGATGTTGCCTGGATGTAAACAGGTTGAGTGAACTCAGCCTTTCATCCTTGGAGCCATGGAGGATGAGAGGTGACCTGATAGTCAGAGGCTTTTTCCCAGGCCTGAAATGGTTGCCACAAGAGGTCATGGGTTTAAGGTGCTGGGGAGTAGGTACAGAGGAGATGTAAGGGGTAAGCTTTATTATGCAGAGAGTGGTGCGTACGAGGAATGAGGTGCAGCCACAGTGATGGAGGTGGATATATTAGGGTCTTTTAAGAGACTTTTGGATAGGTAGAAATATAGAGGGCTATGGGTATACGTAGTAATTTCTAAGGTAGGGACATGCTTTGGTACCACTTTATGGGCCGAAGGGCCCATATTGTGCTGTAGGTTTTCTATGTTGTATGTCTGTTTCAATGTTTACAAGAGGAGAAAGATAGGATACAGATTTGGCCAGTAAAGTGGCAGTTGGAGTTCAATCCGGATAAGTGTGAGTTGATGCATTTTGAAAGGACGAACCAGAAGACTGAGTTACTTAAGAGTGTGGATGAACAGAGGGATCTTGGGGTCCAAATTCATACCTCCCTCAAGCTCACCACACAAGTTGATAGGATAGTTAAGAAGGTCTATGGATGCTGGCTTCACTAGCCGGGGGATTGAGTTCAAGTGTCTCGAGGTGATGTTGCAGCTCTACAAATCTCTGGTGAGACCACACTTGGAGTATTGTGTTCAGTTCTAGTCACCTCATTGCAGGAAGGATGTGGAAGCTATGGAGAGGGTGCAGAGGAGGTTTACCAGGATGTTACCTGGAATGGATAATAAGTCTTATGAGACTTTTCTCTTTGGAGCGCAGAAGAATGAGACTTAATACAGGTCTTCAAGATTATGAGAGGCAAAGATTGGGTTGACTGCCAGCGCCTGTTTCCCAGAGCAGGAATAGCAAACACCAGAGAGCTTGTATACAAAGTAAAGGGAGGGAAGTTCAGGGGAGACATCAGGGATAAGTTTTTTTAAGCAGAAAGTTATGGGGGCCTACAATGCCTTGCCAGGGATAATGGTGGAGGTTGAAACATTGGAGGCATTGATGAGACTCTTAGACAGGCACATGGATGGAAGAAAAACAGAGGGTTACAGGGTAGAAAGGGTTTAGTACTTTTTTTTAAGGAATATATGAGTTGGCACAACATTGAGGGCCGAATGGCCTGTACTGTGCTGTAGGGTTTTGTGTTCCCAATGTTCTATGTTTATCCATGCTGATGAAGTTGGCCTTGAGCAGACCTACTTGCCTGCCTTTGCTCCATATTCTTCTGAATCCCTCCATTCCAATCACCTGTAAAAATGCCTTTGAACGCCAAAATTGGTTATAAGGTTACCTTATAGTGGTTTATCAAACCTGTCCAATCTCTCCTTATAACTCAAACCCTCCAGTCCCAGCAAATTCCTGGTGAAGATCCCCTCCATCCTTTCCATCCTTCCCCTCCATCCTTTCCATCTTCTCAATATAGTGAAGCAAGATCAGTACTGCACAGTACAGGCCCTTTGGCCCACAATGTAAACCTACTGCACACCAATCTAATCCTTCTCTCCGTCACTCCCTTAATCCTATATTTTTTGACATCCATGTGCATACCTGCATCAAAAGGGCATCAACCAAGAAGAGCAGAGGTAGCTGCCTCAATGACAATCACCCAGTAGCACCCAGGTCTACTCTGATGAAATGCTTTGAGAGGTTGGTCATGGCCAGAATTACCTAAGGAAAGATCGGGACCCACTGTAATTCGCCTACCATCGCAATTGGTCCACAGCAGATGCAATATCTCTGGGTCTCCCTCAGCTTGGATCACAGCAACATGTACATCAGGGCACTCTTCATCAATTACAGCTCAGCTTTCAACACCATCACGCCCCTCACATGTGCTGGCTGACAAGCTCCGAATCCGGGGCCCCTGCAACCTCCTCGTTGGAAGACCACAGTCAGGATGAATCGGAAACTCCTCCTCAATGACAATCAACACAGGCGCATCTCATGGATGTGCTCACCCATGACTAGGTGGCTGAACACAATTCATATGCTGTCAACAAATTTGGCGATGATGCCACAGCCATCGGTGGAATCACAATTGGCAAGAGGGAGATAGATCAGCTGGACGAGTGTTGTCTCAACAACAAACTTTCACTCAAGCTTAGGAGCTAATAAGCTGATGGTGGACTTCAGGAGGGAGAAATCAGGAGAACACGAACCAGACCTCATCACGGGGTCAGCAGTGGAGAGGGTCAAGAACTGTTGCCTACTTGCAATCTGCAGGCTGCGGGCTACCGGAGCCTGGCTCATGGGAACCAGGTATTGGAACCAGGATTCAAGAGGGTTCTGAGGACAGGAAAGGCCCCTGAAGGGGCCTTGGGAGCTGAAAGCTTTCTGATCGCATCAGAGATTTGGACCCGGAGCCTGGATGGCCAGTGGATCAAACAGGAGTCTGTGCAACTGCAGAGGCTGTGGGAGCGCTGGAGGAGAATCCGTGGATGCTCTGAAGGGACTCTCTTTCTCTTATTGTTAGGGGCTCTGGGTAACGCTCGTGGCGGCTCTTTGGTTGAACAGCAGACAGAAAGTGGTCCATTATGTACGTTAGATTTTTAACGTGTTATTACAGGACAAAAAAAAAGGAACCTTGAATCTAGAGATGGATGAACCTGAAAGTTCTGGATATTTGCTATAATTAAATAAAGTTTCCTTAAAACAACTAAAATTGGCAAGCTGCCTCCAGTGAGCTGGTTATCCAGTCAGAAAACACCAAAAATACCCAACAGGTGAAGCAGCATCCGTGGAGAAAGAAACATTTCAGGTCGAATGAAACATGAAAGTCTGCAGACGCTAAGATTATAGTAAAAACATACTGAAATGCTGGAATAACTCAGCTGGACTTTTCGGCATCCATAGGAAACAAAGATACATTGTCAACGTATCTGGCCTGAGCCCTTCTTCAAGGAACAAGCAAAATGAGCCAGAAAGTCTTAGAATTCAAACAGTGCCAGCTGGGGGAGGATAAGCTTGCCAAGAATTTATCATGTTTGTGTGAAAAGAGACAGGAGGGGTGGGGGCAGAGAGAGAGAGAGAGAGAGAGAGAGAGAGAGAGAGAGAGAGAGAGAGAGAGAGAGAGAGAGAGCTTGGGGAAGGCGAGGAGGAAAGAAGTTTAATGAAAGCCAGAGAAGTCGATATTAATGCCATCCAGTCGGAAGATGGGGTGTTGTTTCATCAATATGCAGGTGGTTTCAGTCTGGCAGGGCATCAGACATGTCAATGAGGGAATGGGATGGGGAGTTCAAATGGGAGATCCACATTATTGTGGTGGACAGAGCCGAAGTGAAGCGCTCCACAAAGTGACCTCCCAGTCTGAATCCGGTCTCTCCGATGTACCGGAGATCACAATGGGAGCACCGAAACATTTAAATCTACGACTTGGTGAATAAGTAAAGTCAAAATATGTTTAGTTGCACAGAAGCAGAAAGAGAAATGGGTGTGATTGAGATGGAGGTCAATGAAAACAGTGATCATGGTTGCCCTTTACTTCCTCTGGACGCTATGTGACCTGCTGAGTTTCTCCAGCACATTTGCGTATTGCACGCGATCCCAGTGTCTGTAGACTTTCTTTTTTAACAGTGGTGGTGGCACTGGATGAAGAAGGTGTCAGGTAAGAAGATAAAGGATAGATTTCACTGTCAGAATATTTATCAAAGATCTCTGTGCAAGTTGTGAAATCTGGTATTGCCAATTTCCAAAGCCTTCTCTGTGAGCTGCAATTTACTCCTTTCACAGATTAAACTGATTGCTTTGTCAGGCAGTAAAGCAGCTTGCAAATACCAATCGGAAATTGAAAGGTGGTTCTTGCTGGTGTTAATTTCGGACGATCCCTTCACGATAATTTGTTCCTCCTCAACAGTGGTGGAGTGGTTGAACCAGGGCTACTGAATTGGGGGCTGAAGGAGATTCCAGAGGCAGGGAGAGATGAAACAATGCAGAGTGTGACAAACAAGGGTGGGAGTTAAAACAAGAACAGCGGCAGACTATGGGGTTGAGGGCAATGCACAGAAATGCTGGAAAAATGCAGCGTCCAAAGGAAGTAAAGTTCAGGTCAAGTTTATTTATTTTCCGATTGTACCAGTACAACCCCACAAAACAGCGTTCTCCAATCCTCGGTGCAACACACTGCAAACACACACACTTGCAAATAATACATATGCACAGTGGAAATATACAAATATGGCTGGTGTAGCGGTTAGCACAATGCCTGTACAGCACCAGCGATTGATACCGGGGCTAGAATCCCACATTGTCTGTGCGGAGTTTGCATGTTCTCCCTGTGTCTGCATTAGCTTTCCCTGGGGGCTCCAGTTTTCTCCCACCATTCAAAAACTTACCGGGGTGTAGGTCAATTGGGTATAATTGGGCAGCATGGACTCATGGGCTGAGCCTGTTACCATGCTACATGCTTCTCTAAGTTTAAATATAATAGGTAACTCACGAAGGGTTCATCAGTCATTCAGCTATCTCACTGCATGGGGAAAGAAACTGTTTCTCAGCCTGGTCATCCTGGTTCTGACACTCCTGTAACTCTTTCCTGACAGGAACAGCTGGAAGTTGCTGCGTGCAGGATGGTAGGTGGCTTCACTTATTACTCCCTACACTCTCTCCTCTCTTTCCACCTCCTCCATCTTTTTTTAAAATTCTGGCATCCACGTATTATTATTTTTCGGATACCTGGCGAAGGGCTCAAGCCCAAAACATTGGTTACTTTCCACTTCCTATGGACGCTGTGTAATCGCCTGCATTGTAAGTAAGGTTGACGGTTAAACAGGAAAGTCTGCAGATGCTGGGATTGCCAAGCGTGTGGGAGACTCTCAGCAGATCGTGCAACATCTATCGGAAGTAAAGGGTCAACAACAGTTTGGATCTGATCCGTTCATCAAGGATAAGAATTTCTTTTTCAATTGTCCATTGATAAGAGACAAAATAAGATCAGGAAACATAAGGGTAAGAATTCAGACCGGTGTTTCTGTGCAGACTCAACTGAGAAAATCACCTTTTGTTTAATCTGCATTGTCAAAGATTAATATTTTAAGATGCACTTCAGAAGAGGAAAGGGAGATAGAGAGATAGAAAGGTTAGGTTGGGAAATACGAAGCAAGAGGGGCGGAAAAATTCATGACCAAGAGAGAGTCAAAGATCAGAGAGCAGGACCATGTGCCCAACTCGCTCGTGCCAACCAAGTCGGCATTCTGGGATGGCCCCATCTGCCTGCATTTGTTCCATCTCCTTTCAACCCATTCTTATCCATAAACCTAACCAAATGTCTTTTAAATGTCAGAATTGTGCCACTCCCAGATACGGACCACTCTTGGAAATAAAACGTTGCCCCTCAGGTCCTTCCCTTAATTTCTCCCTTCGCACTTTAAGTCTGAGGAGATTTGATACGTCACCAAAGACTCTTGCAAATTTCTTCAGGTCTACCGTGGAGAGCATTCCAACTGGTTACATCGCTGTCTGTTGGGGAGGTGCCAATGAACAGGACAGGAAAAGACTACAGAGAGTTGTGAACTCAGCCAGCGACGTCACAGGCATCAGTCATCACTCCATAGAGGACACGTACAAGAGGCGGTGTCTTAAGAAAGGAGCCTCTATCCTCAAGGACCTCTTGACATTGTTACCATCAGGAAGGAGGTACAGGAGCCTGAAGATGAACACCCAGTGGCACAAGGACAGATTTCTGAATGGAGACTGAACCTCACTAAACCATATTTTCTTGCATTATTGATTTCGATATGAAATGTAACTCCTCGCAATATTTGCACTATCACACTGCTCAAAAGAACAAATTTCGTGACGTGCTCATGACAATAAATTCTGATTCTTATCTGCCCTCAGTTACTAGAATCATCTACTCTGGGCAACTGACTGTGAACATGAAATGCCAGTTGATGAAGTAGACAAAGACGATGTGGTCAAACAATAATCATGGCTTTTATTCACAGAAACTCATGGTACAATAATGAAAGACAATAGATGCACATACAGTTATATCCAAGGGGAGTGTCCTTAACAGAAGAGATAACGCACAGCCAATGTTAGTACAGCAAGGCTCGCCAGAGGGGAGACAGGCAGCTTGGCAGAGATTCACCACAGTCTCCCCCCAGCAGAAGAAGGGTTAAAATCAAAAGGACAGCTGCTAGGAAAGACTGAAGCAAGCGATACATGGATATTATGTTTGGCTTTGAGATACTCCAACAGCCAAAATACGCCAGTATCTAGCAAGTAATCAAAATATAATGTGATGTTTTATGAATATGTCGGCCTATCAGGCTGTTTATGAATTCTGGTGCTTCGTCTCAAAACAGGTCGCTCCTTTGCAACCTTGGGAACTGGTACAGGTCCTAGGTCTGTAGTGTGGGAAGGACTGGCTTCTGGACCCGCTCCAGAATTGCCAGCGTGAGGCAGTGGAGCCTCAGCATGGCCATCTGAAAGCTGACTAGGTCACAAGTTGGGGGGGTGAGTCCAACCTCTCAGGATTACTCTGAGTAGGGGTGTGGGGAAGGGGAGAACCAGGCGAGGCCAGATCTCTTAGGGGTACAGTGTCAGTACTCCCGTCTGGGAATTTAACATGAGCGTAGTTGGGGTTAGTATGCAGTAGCTGAACTGGTTGGACTAGGGGGTCTGTTTTACGTGCCCGAGCGTGGCTCTTCAGTAGCACGGTTCCAGGCTCAGATAAACAGGCTGGCCAGTCCATTACAGTTCCTGATTTCCTAGGAAAGGCAAACATACATTCATGAGGTGTTTGATTTGTTGCAGTACACAATAAAGACCGAATGGAATGTAGTGCCTCAGGCAGCACCTCCTGCCACCGGGTAACAGGGTAACCATGTGTTTTTAAAGCAAGATTAACAGTCTTCCAGACTATAGCATTAGCCCTTTCAACCTGCCATTGCCCTGTGGGTTGTAGCTCGTGGTACGGCTGGTGGCAATCCCATTTTGTAGCAGGGCTCGCCGCAGTTCAACGCTCATGAATGCTGAGCCTCTACCGGTATGAATGTAATTGGGAAAACAAAAAATGCTGAAAATTCTGTCGTGACTTAGTGACAGACGCTGACGAGACGACAGGGCAGGGTATCGCAAAGGGAAACCTGGAATATTCGTCAATTACAGTAAGGAAATATACATTTTTGTTGTTGAAAGGTAACGGCCCTTTAAAATCTAAGCTAATACTCTCCAAAGGTCGGGTTGCCTTGATGAGAGTGGCCTCTGGAGCTTTGAAGTATTACGGTTTGCATTCTGCGCAAACAGGACAGCTTTTAGTCAATTTCCTGACTTCTTCCAGAGAGTAAGGAAGGTTGTTAGCCCTTATGTAGTGGAAGAATCTCATGACTCCTGGGTGGCACAGTCTGCTATGGATCTCTTTTAGCCCCTCCAGCTGAGCACCAGCAGCAGATCGTGACAATGTGTCAGAGGGATCGTTTAACCTGCCCGGTCTGTACTGGATCTCATAATTATAAGCTGAGAGTTTTATTCGCCAGCGTGCCATCTTATCGTTCTTGATTTTACTTTTGTGTTTAGTACTGAACATGTAGGCTACAGATTCCTGATCAGTGACAAGAGTAAATTTTCTGCCAGCTAGAAAGTGTCTCCAGTAGCGAACAGCTTCAATAATAGCCTGGGCTTCTTTTTCAATGGCAGGATGTTTAAGTTCAGGTCCGCGTAACGTGCGGGAGAAGAATGCCACAGGTCTGTCCTTTTGATTAAGGGTTCCTGCCAAGGCACAATCTGAGGCATCAGTTTCCACTTGGAATGGAACATCCTCGTCAATGGACAAGAGTGCAGCTTTGGCAATATCAGCTTTAATTCTCTCGAAAGCCTTCAAGGCCATTGGAGAGAGAGGAAAAGATTTAGTGTGAAACAGAGGGCGTGGCTTCGTGGCGTAGTCCCGAACCCATTTGCAGTAGTAGGAAAAGAATCTCATACAGCTTTTAAGGGCTTTTGCTGAGTTTGGGGGTGGTAACTTCTTAAGGGGGGCCATTCTTTCCGGGTCGGGGCGGATTTCGCCCTTGCGGACAATGTAGCCCAGAATGGGTAGCTCTGTCGCATTGAACACACACTTGCCCTCGTTAACTGTAAGGTTGACTTCTTTAGCTGTTGCTAAAAATTTCTTTAAGTTGTTGTCGTGATCAGCCTGTGTTTTCCCACAGATAGTGACATTATCTAGATAGGGGTATGTACCCTGTAACTCATACGTCCTAACAATCTTAACCATTTCCCTCTGAAACACGGACACACCATTAGTGACCCCAAAAGGTACCCTTTTAAACTAGCATAACCCTCCCTCAGCCTCAAAAGCCGAATAGGGCCATTGCCTTTTCTTAATGGGGATTTGGTGATAAGCTGCTTTGAGGTCGATAGTGGAGAACACTTTGTATTGCGTTATCTGATTAATCATTTCATTGATGCTTGGCAGGGGGTAGGCATCCAGGTTAGTGTAACGATTGATTGTCTGGCTGTAATCAATAGCCAGTCGTCTCTTAGTGTGATTTTTCACGACTACCACTTAGGCCCGCCACGGACTCTTACTAGGTTCAATTACTCCCTCTTTAAGCAATCTCTGGGTCTCAGCTTTGATAAACTCACGATCCTCTTTGCTGTAAGAACGGTTCTTAGTGGCAATCAGTTGACACTCAGGGGATAAATCACTGCATCTTTAATGTGAACAGACCACAGTAACTTGCACGGGGAATGGTAAATGTGGGTAGCGGCCCACCAAAATTTAACACTACACTTTCATCTGAGATTGAATATCTAACCCCAGTAACACAGGGGCGCAGAGCTCTGGCATAATAAAGAGCCACACATCAGTCAGGCAATGTCCCTGCAAATTTAAAGTAACTTTACAGTTGTCCCGTACAGTTTTTGTAAGTTCACTACAAGCCATTGATATCTTTCGGTTCGCTGGATATCTCCGCAAATTTAAGGTTCTGGCAACTCTCTCGTGGATGTAGCTGTCAGTACTCCCCAAGTCTATTAGACAATCAAGAGTCTCACCATTCACCTTCCCCCTTCATAGTCGACCATTCCAGTCTGTAACATCCCCCAAGCTTTGGAGTCAATTGAGCTATCACAGGGGATCTCACCTCGCCGTCACTTGATGTCGATTCAGCCTGCTCGTCTGAAGATTCCCCCTTTTCACAGTTGTCTTCCATTCCTGCATCTCCAGGAAGCATTTTTTTTGGTGGTTCTCTTCTTCTTCTTATCAGTGGGAGTATTTTTCGCCTTACGCGCTTTAGCGAAGTGGCCGAGTTTCCCACAATAGCTGCAGATAGCAATCGAGCCGGGCACTTCTGTCTTGGGTGCCAGCTCTTATCACAGAAGTAGCATTTTCAAGAGTTCGCCCTTTTCTTTCCTTCGGGATTCCAGGACTCCTGGATGTTTCCTTTTCGGTTTCTAGCATTTCACTGGACCGCATGGCACTTCTCAGTGTTTTGGCTAGAGTGACTGCCCGGTCGTAGGTTAATGGCTCTGTCTCCAGCATCCGCTGTCGGATGTAACTGGAGTCAATCCCGTTGACTGAAGCATCCAGCTTCAAAGCATTGCGGTGTTGTTGCACCTTGACTGCCCTGACATCACATTCATTTGCCAGTGAGTCGAGAGCCAGTGCATAGGCAGCATCACTTTCCCCGGGGTTTCTGGCCTCTAGTCAGCAACTGGTGTCGAGCAAGCACCACATTCTGTGGCGGTGCGTAGTAAGCGGTCAGACGTTCCCGGGCTACAGCCAGAGGGGTAGCTCCTTGCGTTACGGCGAAAGGGTCCTCACCCAGCAGGTGGCCCAACTGTATCACCTCATCGACCATGTTGTTTCGAGCCATGTAGTAATCGAAACAAGCAATCCAGTGGTTGAAAACTTCTCTGGCCCTTGGGGCAGACTGGTCGATTATCAGCCGCTCTGGCCTAAGGGCTGCATCCATTTCTGCTAATAAAATTGAAGGGCCAGTTGATGACGTAGACAAAGACGATGTGGTCAAACAATAATCATGGCTTTTATTAGCATAAACTCATGGTACAATAATAAAAGACAATAAATGCATATACAGTTATATCCAAGGGGAGTGTCCTCAACAGTAGAGATAATGCACAACTAATATTAGTACTGCAAGGCTCGCCAGAGGGGAGACAGGCAGCTTGGCAGACATTCATCACATACCCCTCATTATTTTATAAGCCTCGACAAGGTCATCTCCTCTCCATGATGAAGACCCAGACTAACTCTTTTAAAATATTTTTAATGAGCTTAACGTAACCATCCATATACAAAATATTAAAAGCAAGGCAAAATAAGAATGTATACATTCCATCCCTTAATATTAATTGTGATAATCTGTTAAAGCAGTTGTACATATATAAATCAATTAATTACTATTACAACAAATTATAATATATCTTAATAAGATCTAAGAAATGGGATAATCCACTTATCCAAAAGAAGAAAAAGAGAAAATAAACCCCTGAAACTAAAACTAGTCTACCTCCTCCCTCTAATTAAGGTTACAAGATGAATCTGGTCACAACCTCTAGACGACGGATGGATCAGCCCTAGAGCACCAAAATCCTCGAAAACTGGCAATTGTAATAAAATTCAATAAATGGACCATGTACCTTGTCAAACTGAAACCTTTTATCTTTAATACGATACCTTTTCTCTAAACCTAAATATGATATTACATCATGTAGCCCAATGGTACTCAACCTTTTTCCTTTCCACTCACATACAGCTTTAAGTATTCCCTACGCCAGCAGTGCACTGTGATTAATAAAGGATTGCTTAAGGTGGTATATGGGTGGAAAGAAAAACTTTGTAATCCACAATTTTAATCATCCCTAATTGACTCGTTATGTGCACGGTTTCAGAACTCCAAAGGAAATGGGCCAATAACAATTGTTTTCAAGAAAAATATTTCAGTAACAATTGGATCGAGAGCAGTGATTCTCATCCTTCTCTTCCCACTCACATCTCACCTTATGCAATCCCTTATTAATCACAGAGCACTGATGGCACAGGGATTACTTAAAGTGAGAGGTGAGGGGAAGATAAAGGTTGGGTATCATTGGGGTAGCCACTGTGCGTGAGTCATCTTTCCATTTCATTAAAACTGCTCATCTAGCTATCAACGTGCTGAAAGCTAAATCTTTCTCTTGAGATGCCAATAAAGGTTTATCTGGTTTACATGAAAAACTAAACAGTGCAATGAAAGGGCAAGTAAATAATTTAATCTTCAAAATCTTTGACAAAAAATTAAAAATATTCTGGCAATAATTTCATAGATTAGGACATTCCCAACACATATGAAACAGTAAGGCTATCTAACCTCTCCATTTGATTCAAGCTCTCCAGTCCAGTAAACATCCTGGTGAAGATCCAAGATCCATCTGGATGCAAGATGTCACAAGGCATCGAAGGGAAGATGTCTCAGACTGCAGAAGAGGGGATGGTGACAGAGAAACATACCAAGGGCTGGAAAACGCAGGCACCACCTATGGAGAGCAATGGACGGTTCAAAACCCTTCATCAGTAACAGTAAGAACTTTACAGAACCTGTGATGGGGAGGAGCACAGGCTGGCAGCTGACAGGTGAATACACGGTGGTGGGGTGGGGGGGAGGAGAAGGAAAGAGCAGAACAGAAATGTTAACAGAGAGATGAGAGAGGTCCACTCCAATAGGAGAATGGAAGGGGGTGGGAGCTGGAGCAAGGATGGTGTGGGTGACAGACAGGTAGGGAGGGAAGCAGAAAGAAACGGGAAGGAAGGGGGCAGAGAGATAAGGGGAACTGGGGGAGGTGCAGGGGGTTTGGAGGAGGAAGGGGAGGTTACTGGAAATAGGAGTACGAACCAGTCCTCATCGAGGGGTCATCAATGAAAATGGTTCAAATTCCTGGTGGGGTCTCCATGTCAATGCCATAATGAAGAAGGCTCGCCAGTAGCTAGACTTCCTGAGGAGTTTGAGGAGATTTGGGGTGTCACCAAAGATTGTGCAAATTTCTACAGATATTCTGAGAGTAGAGAGCATTCTTGAATCACTGGTCTGGAGGTGGCAATCCACAGGTCAGGAAAAGACGACAGGGAGTTGTGAACTCAGTCAGCGCCATTATGGGCATCAGTCTTCACTCAACTGAGGACATCAACTAGAGGAGATGTCTAAAGGAGGCAGCTCAAGGACGTTCGCCACCCAGACCATGCCATCCAGAAGGAGGTACAGGAGCCTGAAGATGAACATTCAACGACACAAAAACAGCTTCTTCCCCTCTGTCATCAGATTTTTAAAGAGACAATGAACCACAGACACTGCCTCACTTTTTCTTCTTTGTGAACCAATTTATTTATTTTTGAAACATGTAAGCTATAGCAACTGTAAGGCTGACATGTTCATGAAAATAAATTCTGATTCTGATTCTGGCTGGAGGAAGACTACAAAGATGAAATAGTGTATCAAGTGATGTTCTTCCAAATGTTGTGCAGTCCGAACCTTGCTGTTCACCAGGCCTTGCACCGAAGGGAGTGGATTTGAAACAAATCTGAGACTTTTGAAATCAAGGGGTTGCTGAACCAGCAGATATGATGGGTTGGGGAGCGCAGGTGTGATGTGGGAACAAGTCAGGACACAAAGAGTGGAATTCTGGTCGCCTCCAAATATTGGCAATTTTGTCACACTCTTTTTTTAACACCACACAGCAATAAATTGCACTTGGCAATAGCAATATGCTCTTCCACCTTGATTGAGGATCTCAGCATTTAATCGGCAGGGGAGCAATTTACAAACCCAACCCCCTGCATCCTTCGGACACAGGCAAGTTATCACTAAGATGCTTCTGTCTGATCGACGTAACAGTGGCAAAGGCCACCGCAGCATAAAAGCTTTCTGGTGTATAAATAAGCCTCTGTTTGCCACTTTGTGTGCGGAGAAAAATAGGCACCCTGGAGTTATTGCAAGACAGCAATCTCATCGAGGGACCCAGGTGATATTAATAAACCACAGGAGAAATGCTTTGTGAGCTTTATAACCTTCATTTGAACCCCGAGATTACATTATAGCATTGCAGTGCATCTGTTATTATTGTTGAGATATACTGTCTCAATTTTCTCTGTGTACGTGTGGGAAAAGAGGTGAAGAAAGCATATAGCTTCCTTGGTACTCTTTAACACACGCTGCATCTATCACCACAGACAATAGCACTTCATGACCTTGATAAGCAATGATGTTCTTGAACCAAGATTAATGATTGCGCTGCAATCACATCAAGTTTCACTTCATCAAGAAATAATCCACACCAGATTACATGCATACTGCCCAACATGATAAGCAGGTATTCTGGATTTAATTATACATCTGATGTTCAAGTTCATAATTGAGCTCTTTAATTTTGTTCCTGAGGCCAGCACAGCATTGCTCGTTCAGACAGGGGTTGAAGGCATGTGGAGCTCAGAGCTATAAATGCAGCACATTTAATTGCTCAGCCTTAAAGGATCCTTATTCCTTGGTAATAGTGCCCAGTGCCAAGGGAGGACATGCACTTTGAACAGTGGGGCACTGAGGAGTCCAATGGTTCCTCGGAGAACCTCACCTGGTCCCTTGACACAAGCTCGATAGCAAAGAAAGCCCAGCAGCATCCTGCAAAGCTTGAGGAGACTTCACCTCCCGCCCTCCATCCTCACTACATGCTACAGAGGATGTATCGAGAGCATCCCGCGCAACTGCCTCACCGCCTGGTTTGGTAGCTGTACCTCCTCGTACCACAAGACCCTGCAGAGGAGAGTGGAGTCAGCAGAAAAGATCATCGGGGCTCTCTTCCTACCATGAGGGCCATCTACAACACTTGATGCAGGCGAAAGGCAATAAACCTTGTGAAGGACCCCACACACGCCTCAAATAAACCGTTTACCCTTCTACCATCTAGTAGGAGGCATCGTAGCACTGGGTCCTCATGCCCAGATGGGACAACAGCATTCTCCCCCAAGCCATCAGATTCCTAAACTCCCCGAATATTTGAGGATAGGGTACTATGGACTGATTCTGTATCTGTCTTAATATTCCATTGACCTGGAGAAACACTATCAAGTCTTAACCTGTGAGCATGGTATGAACAAGAAACGTTATTTGACTTGACTTGAGAACAAAGAGACCATACTGAGAAAGAATTCCCTGAAAGTAGTGTCACACAGGTAGATTGGGACGTGAAGAGAACTTTTGGCATATTGGCCTTCATAAATCAAAGTATTGATTTATAAAGTATAGTAAAATTCCTCTTATCTGGAATTCAAGCGACTGGCAAAAAAAATTTTTGGAAAATAAATGTCAAAAATACAAAAGTTTAAAATTGGCTCCCTCTCGCAGTTGCCAATGCATGCAAATTACAGTCTCAAGCAACCGGAAGATTCACTTATCCGGCATCCACCAATCCTGTTATGGGTTTTACCAGATTGAGTCTAGGAGTTAAGATATTACAGAGAAATTGTATATAGTAAGATACTGTTGAGGCTAAATTGGAGGATTTTGTGTAGTTTTGTTCACCTAATTACAGGAAAGATATAAGATTGAAAGAATGCAGAGAAAATTTACTAGGATGTTGCCTGGACTTGAGGAACTAAGTTACAGGGAAAGGTCAAACAGGTTCAGACCCTATTCCCTGGAACGTAGAAGAATGAGAGATTAGATAGAGGTATACAAAATTACATTGGGTATAGATAACAGGCTTTATTCCACTGAGGTTAAGTAAGATTAAAAAAAACTAAAGGATATGGGTTAAAGGTGAAAGGGTAAAAGTTTACAGGGAACATTAGGAGGAACTTCTTCACAAGGTGGTGAGAGTGTAGAGCTGTCAGCTGAATTGGTAAATGCAGACTCAATTTTGACACGATGAAAATGGACAAGTAAATGGATGGGCGGGGTATTGTCTAGGTGCAGGTCAGCGGCAACATGCAGAAAAATAATTCAGCACAGCCTGGAAGGGCTGAAGGGCCTTGCATGAACCACAAAGGCTTTGACCAGACTGAACTAAGCACCCACAACCTGTCTTCCAAAATGGGGTTTTCCACAAGCTGGCCAGCTTGTCCTGTTCCAGTCCCACCTGCTACTGCTGAATGTAAAACATGCTGAACTAATCCAATTAACCTCTTTTCTGCACTACTCCCCTGCCAATTCTTTCATTCTCCTGACCCTGCCTTTTACTCGTACCTTGAAGGAGGGGTCAATATCTTTCTGTCCAATGGACATAGTGAGACATGTTATGCTCCTCAATGGGTAAAATATGTTTCTATTCAAAAATATACTTATTTTCACAATGTTATTTACAATTCAAGAAAACCATTCAAGACTTTTTCCATTAATAATTTCAATCATATCGATACTTTCTTATCATTGTACAGTTTCCATTCTTCTCTTAATACTCCATGTAGCTCGATCAGATGCAAAGCACATGGCCAAAGGCTTTAATACCCTGACACCACTAGCATACAATTACATGCTTCATGCCTGGATCCAAGGCTGGAATTGAGGGAGGAGACTAGGGCTCTCAGCCCTTTATTGGGGAGGAGTTACCAGGTTGGAGGCAGGCCAACCGGAGCGGTCCAGTGAGGCCCCCCCACCTGCATTACTGTTACCACCACTATGTCACTTTGTCATTTCTCCCCCTCTGTTGGTTGAGGGGCTTCCTCTCAGTGTCAGCCCCTCAGTGCTCACTAATAGGAGGACTCTAGACTGTGGCCCTTCCTCGCACTATATCCCATACTCTTGGGCTTACTATTCTTACGAGCCCAGAGGACCCCAAAACCCAGCAGCAATAGATATTCACCATGACAGATGGTTACTTAAACAAAAGTTGGTTTTAATTATCTTTAAACATGAAAATAGAATCAAACTTTCACTTAGCTCTATTGGCTTACTTAACCTAACTTAACCCCCTTCCAGTTCTAAGCACACATGTATGTAATGTGCGTGTAAGTTCAGAAAAGCTCTTTGCTTCACAGTCCAATCTCACTTCTCATTCCTCCAAGTTCACTGGTTGCAGGTAATTCTTACACTGTGCACAGATTTTAACATTTATAAAGTTCACCAGGCTTAGGTGCTTGAAAGATAAGTGGTTACCGCTCAGGAAGGTTCTTGTTGGTTTTCAGAGAGAGATTTGTTATTCCAGGACATCCACAACTAACCTCGTTCTTTCAGGACACCACAGAATTCCTTTCTTTTTTCCATATTCCAAGTGAAACATTAGACAGCCAGTCCTCTCCTCTTGCATGAACCACAAGGGCTTTGACCAGGCCATCTTACAACTGGGTTTTCCAAAAGCTTCGCAGATTGTCCCGTTCCAGTCCCAGCTGCTGTCTGCTGGCTGTAACACTGTAGAAGTGATCTGTGTGTGTGTGTGTGTGTGTGTGTGTGTGTGTGTGTGTGTGTGTGTGTGTGTGTGTGTGTGTGTGTGTGTGTGTGTGTGTGTGTGTGTCTCTCTCTCTCTCTCTCTCTCTCTCTCTCTCTCTCTCTCTCTCTCTCTCTGAGAGAAAGCCTGTTTGACTCTCTCTGCTTGCTAAACCGCATGATCCTCTCAGAACAGCAAGTTCTCTCCCAGACCAACATGCTCTTTCATCTGTTGCCTTTTATAAACAACAATCCATTAGCAAAGTCTCTTGAGTACTCTTCAAAAGCTATTTCCAAAGCTCTGGAGCTAATATGTCTGCCATAGGACGAGCTCCAGCATTTTAAATATGATCTGTTTTAAAGTGTTTGTATGTGACCTACTCTAACAAACCTTTCCCAATTTAGCTCCCTAAAACATAACTATATATATATTTATATACTCTTCACACTAGAAACTTTGTTTTATTGTCGCACTGCCTGCTTCACTTAAGTATGGGTTGACCTGCCTGGATAGCATGCAAAACAAAGTATCTTGGTGCATATGTCAATAAACAATTCAAGTTACTCTGTCCATTGTAAGGATGACTCAGTGACCAACTACTTCAATTCCACACTCCATTTCTACCCTGACATGTCTGTCCATGGCCTCATGTACCACAAAGTTGAAGCCACTCATAAATTGGAGGAACCTCACCTTAAATTCCATCTCTGTAGATTCCAACCAGATGGCATCTCAACCTCCAGTTTCTGCTTATCCCCTCCCCCTCTGCCTCCCTTCCTCCGGCTCCCCACCATTTCATGCCCATCTCCTCTCATTCTCAGTCCTCTGCCACCTCCCCATCACCTCTCATTTCCCTTCTCTTCGCTCCACGCCACTAGGATCCACCTAACACCTGTTAGCCTGTGCTCCTCCCCCTCCCCAGTCTTATTCCTGACACCTGCCTGATTTGCATCACTCCTGAAGAAGGGCTCAGGGCCCAAAATGTCGACTGCCTTTTGCTGCCCATGGACGCTGTGTGACCTGCTGACTTTCAATAATTCTCATTTTTGAACGCTTAACTGCAGTTTACTGTATGTAAACTAATCTGTTACACCCTGAAGCCAAACACATTTATTCTTCGTCTTCATTAGAAACAGGCTCCATCCATTAAGGGCAGTTGTCAGTCTAAATTAAAGGGCACCCATGGCAAAAATTTCCAGCTGTCAAAGGCATTTGAGTTATTTTTAATAATCTTTTGAAGAGACATTTCTAACCTATTCAAATAAATTTAAATTTTTAAACAGATAAAAATGACTATATATAGCAAATCAAAATGGATCAACATAGCCAAAACCCTTCAAAGTGCAAACTTATATATTAACACTTTTAAAATGAAAATGCACAAGTTTTTCCTGTACTGACTTTTCTGTGCAGGGAAAGCATCAAAAGTCAAGAACATCAGTAAATAAAGCAGGTGGAGGTCATTCAGCCCTTCAGATGTGCACAGCCGTTGTTGAAGGTCATAGCTGATCTCTCAGCACAGCACCACATTGCTGCCTCAACCCCGTTTCCTGCAATATCCAAGATATGGAGTTAATTTAAAGATGTAAGACCCGAGCTCACAGGCGGTCTTGTTAAGTGGTGGAGCCCACTGCCGTGCCCTGCTTTCACTTTGTTTGAGGCTCCACAGCTCCTTGATTGGGGAGTTTTAAATATGGCAGCCTGGTTAGTGTAGCAGTTAGTGTCATGCTCTTATGGTGCCAGCGACTATGGTTCGAACGCTCCATCTGTAAGGAGTTTGCGCATTTCCCCCTGGGCAGTGTAGGTTTCTTTTGGGTGCTCCGGTTTCCTCCCACTCTTGAAAACATGTGGGGTTGTAGATTAAATGGGGTATTTGGGCTGATGGTTCGGAAGGGCCTATTACCGCGTTATATGTTTAAATTTAAAAATGTAAAAGTCTTAATTCTTATTGTTGTGGGTGAAGCCCTTTCTTGCTTCAACCATACTTTTTGATGGTAATCCCTCATTCAAGACATTCTGGTCAAACCAATCTCTGTCCAAGCTATCAAGGCACAGAAAGAATATTGTACGTTTCAATCAAATCAGCTGCAATTATCTTAAGCCAATAAGGCATGAGATTAATGTGCTTAATCCCTGCTCATACATTAAACTCGTCTATCATGGAGTCATACAGCATGGGACAGTACTTTCAAACCAATGTTGTTTTGGTATGGTCCACATCTTCCCATCTCCTTCTCTCCACATATTAGAAGGCCTATGGGATGCTGGGCTTCATGAGTTGGGGGTCTGAGTTCAAGTGTCAAGAGATCCAATTGCAACTCGACAAACCTCTGGTGACACCATACTTATTGTGGTCAGTTCTGGTCACCTCATTACAGGAAGAATGTGGAAGCTATGGAGAGGGTCCAGAGGAGATTTACTAGGTTATTGCCTGGATTGGAAAATAGCTCTTATGAGGCAAGATTGGCAGAGCTAGAACCTTTCTCTTTAGAGCAAAAAAAGGATGAGAAGTGACTTAATAGAGGTCTACAAGATAATAAGGTAGACAGCCCAGGGTAGGGGTAGTAAACACCAGAGGACATCTGCACAAGGTGAAGGGTGAAAAGTTTAGGGAGGACATCTGGGGTAAGATTTTTAGACAGAGAGTTGTGGGTGCCCGAAATATCTTGTCAGGGACTTGGTGGTGGAGAATGAAACGTGAGGGGCATTGATGAGACACTTAGATAGGCAGATGGATGAAAAAAAAGAATAGAGGGCTTATAAGGTAGGAAGAATTTTGTTTGTTTTTGTTAGTAATATATTGGTTGGCCCCATACTGATGGCTGAGTGCCTGTATTGTGCTTTTGTGTTCTATTTCTATTTCCCATTTCTATCTGACCAAATATCTTCTCAATGCCAACCTTGCCTTATAAGAGCTATTTCCCTATCCAGGCAACATCCTAGTAAATTTCCTCTGGCAAGGTGAAGCTTTACGATCAGTGCCGAATTTTCATTGCACTGTCTCCATATTTAGTCTCTCCAACCTTGGGCAGAGATAATATCTGGCATAATGATTTTGATGCAGAGTGACGAAGTTCTCAAGCAATTGCAGTAAAAAAATTTGAAGTGGGGATATCCCAGTTCCTGTCCCTCAATTATTAATGATAAGGATACAAAATTATGGGAGGAACAGATCAGGAAAACGCCGAGAGTCTTCAGCAGGAAATCAGTAACCAGAAGATGTCGGTTTAAGGTGAGAGGGTGGGGGTGGGGGGGTGGGAGAGATTTTACAGGAACCTAAGGGGTAACATTTTGGGCATATAGAGCAGGTAAATTTTCCATACCTTCAGAAAAAAATGAGAGACATGGATAGAATTGATTTAGAGGGGATATGGACCAATCACGGGTGAGTGAAACTATTGTGGTCAGTGTGGGCAAGTTGGGCCAAAAGGCCTCTTTCATCACTTGATGTCCTGTAAGAGGGGACAGTGTCTGAGGTATCCAAGTTAAGATAATGATAAGGAGCTTATTGTCATAAACATCATGCAATGTACATGTACACCGAAATTCTTGCTGGCTGCAGCTGAACGGGAACTTCATATAAAGAAAAATTTGATGGACATCTACAACCCGCGATGTCCGCAAAAATGAATAAACATTGTGAAGGTCTTCACACACCCCTCATAAACTGTTCTCCCTCCTGCCATCTGGTAGGAGGTACCGTAGCACTCGAGCCCTACCGTCCAGATGGGGCAACAGTGTTTCCCCCCCCCCCCCAAAGCCATCAGATTGCTGAATTCCCAGAGCATATGTGGATAGTGGACCGTGGACGTTCACTCTATACGCCTTTAATGTTTTAACTTCCATTTTTACTTATAATCATGTAAATCTGTTCCGTGATCCAGGGAAAATGTTATCTCATCTTTACGTGCAATGCATGGTATGAACAACAAATAAAGGTTACTTGACTTGTACTACAATATTGTATATTAAATTGGGAAAGGACAATTAAAAAAAGCAATAAGTATTTCCAGATGTTATAGCAGAAGAAATAAAGTTACAATTATGCTGACAGTCATCTTGTGGTGTCAGTGCAGTAAATAATTTGTGTTAAAAGGGCATATTCAAGAGCCTGATGGATGTTGAAAGGAAACTGCTCTTGAACCTCCATGTGCTTGTCTTCAGGCTCCTGTGCTTTCTCCTCGACGATAGCAATAAGAATAGGTTATACCCATGGTTGCTCTTTACGATGTTGGCTGCCTTCTTCAAGCAACACGCCACATGGATGTCCTCAATGGATGGGAGTTCTGAGTCTGCGATGTTTTGTTACCTTCAGCAACCTTCTGCGTTCTTGGGCACCCGAATTGCCCAACCAGTCTGCGACGCGACCTGTCAGTAAACGTTTTGCAGTGCACCGATAGAAATTTGTTGGAGTATTTGACGGCATGCCAAATCTCCACAGACGTCTTAGGAAGTGTAAGTTTTGGTTTGTCTTCTTCACAGTTGCCTCAATGAACTTGCTCCAGGAGAGGTCTTTGGGCACATGGACTCGCAGGCACCTCTGTCCAGTGAATTAATGTCACAAAAATGAATAGAAAAACATGTGATGATTAGGAGATTGTAACTTTGCAAATGGGATACACATAGGTTAGATGAGTGTACAAACTCTTGATAAATGGAGTTTAATGCTATAAAGAATTTTTGGCCAAAGACGGGTCATTTGGCTCAACTTGCCCCATGATGAATGCGTTGAATAACTATGGTGAGCCTACATGCCTGTACTGGGCCCACATCCTAGGGGGCATGGTTAGCACAGGAGTGAGCCCAAGACTGTCACAGGATCAGCAACATGAGTAGGAATCTGAAGTTATCTGTTAGGAGTTTGTTTGTTCTCCCCATGTCTGCATAGGCTGTCCCCAGGTGATCTGGTTTCCTCCCACCCTTCAACACACACAAGGTTGTAGATTAATTTGGGTGAAATCGGGTGGCACAGGTTTGAAAGGATGGAATCGGTTTCCACTGTGAGGTAAATAAATGTATATTTTTTTTAAAATATACTCATTTCTGATCCAAGTACTCCTCCTGGTGCCTTTTAAATGGCGTAATTGCATCAAATGTATGCAAGTCAGAGTATGGGGAACTGTAAGGTCATGAACTTCAGTAAAAGAAGGATGAAAGGCAGACCATTATCTTGTTGGAGTAAACCTGCAAATTATTGAACTGCAGAGGGATCTCAATGTTCTTGTGCATGAATCAATATAAAAGATTAGTTTGGACGACAAACGGTGCATTGCCATTTATTACAAAGGAGATGGCGTGGAGAAATAAATTGGGAGTCACTATCTCAGAGGATTTTTTTTCAGGACTCAGCATGAAGAAAGCATGTCAGTGTCTTTACTTCCTCAGGAGTTTGCAGAGGTTTGGTGTGACTCCAGAAACCCTGGCAAATTTCAAGAGATTTGTGGTGAAAAGTGTGCTGACTGCCTGCATCGTGGTCTGGTATGGGAATACCAATACCCGTGAGTGTAAAACCCTGCAAAAGGTAATGGGTACAGCCCAGGACATCGCAGACAAAGCCCTCCCCACCATTGAGAACATTTACAGGGAACGCTGCTGTCAGGAAAGTGGTGTAGGTGCCACAAGACTCGCACCACCAGCTTCAGGAACAACTGCTATCCTTCCACCATCAGACTCCTCAACACCAAACTCAGAGACTCATTTAAGGACTCTCACTTTTGCACTTTATTGATTTTTTTCTCTCTGTGTTGCACTGTCAGTTTGTTTAGATTTCTTTATTTGTTTATATATACACATATCTCAAGTACAAATTTTGCACTATTAATAAATGGTAATTCTGCCTGGGCCAAAGGAAAAATAATCTCAGGATTGTATGTGATGTCAGTTTAAATTTTAAATTTAAATATAAGTTTTAAATTTAAATTTAAAATTTAGACGTACAGCACAGTAATAGGGCCCTTTTGGCCCACGAGCCCATGCCACCCAATTTACACCCAATTAACCTACATCCCTGGTATGTTTTGAACAGTGGGAGGAAGCTGGAGCCCCCGGGGAAAACCCACACAGACACGGGGATAACATACAAACTCCTTACAGACAGCATAGGATTCGTAGTCTGGTCCTGGTCACTGCCGCTGTTAAGGCATAGTGCTAACCACTACACTAACTCTGTATGTACCCTGACAATAAATCTGAAATAAATCTGAGAGGTTTTCAAAATGGAACAATATAGCACATTGTTCTCTGACAGCTTTTAACCTAATGCGGTCAACATCGAATTTTCTAATTTTAGGAAATCTCCCACTCCACTCCCATCCGATTCTACTGTTTCTCTATCGTCTTTACCTACACCTACCCCCTCAACTTCCCCTCCCCTTCCTAGCAGTCTCTTCCTCTACCCATTTCTCCACATCTCACACCTATCATCTCTTTAACATTTGAAATACAGCAGCTGGCATCTTGAGCAGGTAATGAATTGATGGCAGAGCTCCATACAGACCAACTGATGGATGTCCTTACAGAGACCGTCAACGTGTCGTTGGAACAGTCCATCATTCCCACAGGTTTACAAACATCTCAGTGCCACACAGGGTGATAGAAACAGATCTCAAAATGACTACTGCCCAATGGCACTGAACTCAAATATATTTGTCTGCCTACATATTTTCTGTACTAGATGGGGAGATAGATAGATAGATAGATAGATAGATAGATAGATAGATAGATAGATAGAGAGATAGAGAGATAGAGAGATAGAGAGATAGATAGATAGATAGATAGATAGAGAGATAGATAGAGAGATAGATAGAGAGATAGATAGAGAGATAGATAGAGAGATAGATAGATAGATAGATAGATAGATAGATAGATAGATAGAGAGATAGAGAGATAGAGAGATAGATAGATAACTAAATGAGGTTGTGAGCAAACATTCTAGATTATAATTCCCTCTGGTCATGATCAATGAGCCAATTTATGTAACCCCAGCTTGCTATAAAATGAAGAGATGATTCAGGTTCTAGCAATACTTGTTAGATGAATTGCAAAAAAATCTTTCAAGATATCCTGCTTCTGGCATTTCAATTAAATTGTATCATTGAAATAAATCCGGATATGTTTATGTAAGAGGCCTAAAAGCTCTTCATGCCTTGTTGATTTTGTTTGGTGTTAATTTCCTGACTAAAGACGTCGCACTAATTGAGGTTACGCAGCCAAGGCAGTGGATCACAGACTCAGCCGAGACCCTGATTTCCCATGTTATCAGGTTATTTGGTTAAAGTTAAGAGTGATTTCAAAGAAGGGGGAAAAATTTTTTTAGCCCAACACCATCACTTAAATCTACCTACTCTAATTTGATGTGAAAAATATACAAAGCCACTTCACAAGGCAAATATTCCACTGCTTGTAGCAAATATCAATCACAGAACACATCCTCATCAGTTTGGTCATCGTGGGAGCTTGCTTCCATGAAATCACTGCCTCTGTTCCGACTTTGTGAATGCCATGACTCTCTTGAATATTTGTCATTAATCAAGGGCTTGGCAATATGCTGGAAGGCACATATTTTACATGCAAACACACAAATTAGGTACAAGAGTAGAAGCAGGTAAAAGGTACAGAATGCCAGCCTATCTAACAACCTCAGGTCAGCAAACTGGCCAGCCTGGGCAAATTGGGCCAAAGGGCTTGTTTCCATGCTCTATTGTTGCAGATGCCTCTACAACTAATATTCTACTAATCACTCTCCAACCAGGTGACATAAGCATCGACTTCTCCAGTTTCTGCTAGACTACGCTCCATTCACCCTCTCCCCACCCCCACCAATTCCTCTGTGTCCTTTCCTTCAGTTCTCTACTCCCTTCCCTCTCCATTCACAGAGCCACTCCACTCCCTTTCCCTTTGTTTGCTGGTGTGCCCTCCCTCCCTTATTCACCTATTAGCTCCTGCCTGTGGGACTGTGCTCCTCTCCCTGCCCCCTTCCCCCCCAACCATTTTGTTCAGACTCCTGTCTACATTTTGCTCACACCTTGATGAAGGGCTCAACCCCAAAACGGAGTCTTTATCTTTGTTGTATAAAGGGCGTTGTTTGATCTTCTGAGTTTCCATGCAATATTAATCTATAGCCTCTTTTACACAGAGATCCCACAATACTGGTGTAAAGAAGATCCGTCATTAAGCCAGCTTGCTTTTTCACATTGAACCAAACAATGCTGGCATAATGCATTTCAGCGCTGTGACTACTTCCGCTGCCAGCTTAAAGGCATGACTACAATGACCGCCACCCCCATTCCATGTGCACACTTTCTACACAGAGCAGCATGCTGCAACAAACGCACAACATTCCCGCCTTGAAGATGCTGTATAAAAGAGCCTTCTGGCTCCAAGGAGAGCAATGCCCTGTACATTGAACCAGTCTTAAATACATGATATAATGGAAAAAAAATCCCAATTCCACATGCAAAATGTTGATTACTATTTTCTTTCTTTCCTAATGATTTCCTGTACCTCAATCTTAATGCTCGTGGCAGCAAGGAACTTGCCACCCAACCCAGTGCGATCTGATTTAATGGATATAACAGGCCCTTCCGAGTTCTTGCCACCCAAATACAGTCTCCTGCACATTTTTGAAGGGTGGGAAGAAAACAGAAGACTCAGCGGAAACCCACGCAGGCCCAGGGAGAACGTACATACTCCTTACAGACAGCGTTGGATTCGAACCCAAGTCACTGGCGCTGTAACAAAGTCGCGCTAACCATGCCATTCCAGATTTAAATAATTTTTGAGATGGAGAAATGGGCTTATCTTCTACGTTGGCCAAAGAGGTGGGTTCTAAGAAAGACATTGAGGCAGTAAAATCCATTTGCTATGTCTGCAGAATGGTGGTTCTTGCATTTCAAACGTGCGATCTGTCGAGAACATTTAAAGTCTAAAGGCAAATGAAATTATTGTTCTGGTGGCTGTTGTCTCCGTGGACTTTAGTAGGGCGTTTGACAAGGTCCCACATGGGAGGTTAGTCAGGAATTGGATTTGATAATGACTTTATGGGAAAAGCTAAAGGGAGATTGTGGTCGATTGTCTCCCTGGCTGGAGGCCTGTGATGAGGCTCAGGGATCCCTGTTGGGTCCATTGTTGTTTATCCTCTCTATCAATGATTGAGATCAGCTTTTCTCCATGGGGGGGCTTCCTGTCCATGGGGGGGTGGGGGGTGGGGCATAGCACATTTATGTAAAAGCCTTTTTTTTTCACCTAGTTACAACCCCAAAGGACTCCAAACCCAACAGCAATGCAAATAGTTACTGAAACAAAAGTTGTTTTTAATTACTTTAAACATGAAAAATAAATCAAACTTTAACTTATCTCTATTAACCTAACTAACCCAAATTGACCCCCCTTCCAATTCTAAGCACACTTAGGTGGAAATTTAAGAAAAATTCTTTGGTTCATAGTTCAATCTCACGTCTCATTCTTCCAAGTTCACTGATTGCAGGCAATTCGTATACTTCTGCCAAATTGAGGATCCCCGCTATATCTTCCACCGAGCTTTGCATTCTGTGAGATCACCCGCAACTGAGTGGTTATTGTGGGAAACAGTGAAGGATATGCCACTCTGGTCTCTCTGTTGGATGAGGCCGCTCAATGAGAAGGCATTGTGTGAGTTCATTGTTGGTGGGTGCACTCTGCTGCCATCCGAATTTGATGACAACACTGTCAAACCAAGATCATGCGTAAATTGGAGAATCCACATCTAATATTCGGGCTAGACACTAACCAGAAGACCTGTCTCTTCTGTAACTATGGTCCAGTCTCTGAAAATCAAAGTATTGTGGTGTGGCGGTTGTGCTCATTTGCCATCATTTTGAAAAAAACCAGACCACACCTAAAGTTGTCAGCCAGCGAAGAGAGAACCACTTATTATGGTGTTATCAGGCTTACATATAACATGTGACCTGTCATCAAGATATTTGAAGTGCTAATGACCTCATGACATAGCTACGTTGAGTAGGCCAAGGCTTCTCAGTAAACCTACTGGTGCTGCTGAGTCACTCTGCCTCATGGCTGAAGTGGCTCATTGCCAGTAGATAGGAGGCTGGGTGACTAGCTGTCACAAGACAGGAGCTGTTAGCACTGGTTCTGCCCATGCTCTCCAAGCGTACCGCGACAGTGGCACTGTTTTTTATAAATATACATTTTAAGTAGTAGTGTGTAATTGGAGATGTGTGCGTAAGAGAGATAGTTTAATTTTGTGATACTTCACTGTCCTGTGGTGGCTAAGGCCCAAGATGGCGGCACTCCAGTAGCTCACAGAGACCTCTTCGGGACCTGGTGCTTCAGTTCCTATGCTGTTTGCAGTTGTCATGTAGCATCGTGGGTTCGGGGAAAAGTTGTCTCATTTTTTTCTTAAAGCGACAAATAAAGCCTACTACTACTACAAATGGACGGTATTAACATCACCTTCTCGGGCTTCTGCTAGCCCACCCCACATTCTCCTTCACTTCGCCATCCCACTGTCTTCTTTCCTCCAGCTCTCCACCCCCTTCCCCCTCCATTCACAGTGCCATCCCCCTCCCCTTGTTTCACAGTGTACCCTTCCCTCCCTTATCCACCTTCAGCCGGTGGGCCTGCGCTCCTCCCCCTGCTCCTCCCACGACCATATTGTTCAGGTGACTGCCTACATTTTGATCTTACCTTACGAAAAGGCTCAGGCCTGTAACATTGGTTATGTATCTATCTTGGATATAGAAATGCACTGCGTGACTTGCAGAGTTTATCCAGCGCTGTGCTTTTACTTCATCACGGTTCATGCAGACAATGTTTTACTGCTATCATCCGATCCCATTCGTGGTGTCCTTAAACCATTGCACTCTTCATGATGAAGGTGCTCCTCTGATAATAATGGTCGTGATAATAAGTTTACTGTCAGCAACGTTGTACAAGAAAATGTTACGAGCCCAGAGGACCCCAAAACCACAAGCAATAGATATTCACCAAGACAAATGGTGACTTAAACAAAAGTTTAATCTTTAAACATGAAAACAGAATCACACTTTAACTTAACTAACCTAACTTAACCCCCTTCTAATTCTAAGCGCACGTGTATGTAATGTGTGCGTAAGTTCAGAAAAGTTATTTGTTTCACAGTCCCATCTCACTTCTCATTTTTCCAAGTTCAATGGTTACAAGCAATACTTATACTGTGCACAGAATTTAACGTGTATAAAGTTCACCAAGCTTTTGTGCTCAAAAGGTAAATGTTTATTGCTCAGGAAGGTTCTTTGGAGGTTTGAAGACAGAGATTTTTCGTTCCAGAATTTCCACAACTGAGGTACCACCATTAGTTACCTCAATGTCTTACTGATGAAACTTGCCCCATCAGGGTTCTCCAGGTGATAACCTTTTTCTTTCAGGCTACTACAGAGTTCCTTTCTGTTTCACTTATTCCAAGAGAAACATCAGACAGATAGCACTTCCACCCATCCGTCACTCTGGAACTTTCTATTTCAGTTCCAACAAGCTTTTCCTGTTGTGACTGTTCAGTCTCTCTCTCTCTCTCTCTCTCTCTCTCTCTCTCTCTCTCTCTCTCTCTCTCTCTCTCTCTCTCTCTCTTCATCTCCAAGTGCTAGAAAGCCCATGTGACCCTCTCACTTGCCACAAAATCCCCACCTTCTCCACAATAGGAGTTAGTCTTTTGCTCCCATCTTTTGTCTTAGGTAAACAAAACTTCTTATTGACCTTTGAATGTGCAACTTGCAGAAAGGTCAGAAGCCTTGTAAAAATGTTCAACACAGATGACCAGTTTCCAATCTATTCATTTGATGACATCATTTCAATTAGCACCTACTTGTGGAATGTGCATAGCATTCTCCATAGTTTCCATAAAGTTCACTGAATATGAATTCTCTAGTATTTCAAATAAGATCTGTTTTAAAATGTGTGTATGTACGTAACTTACTCTAATTTTACTAATTTTTCTCCCAAATATTACAACCTCATGCAACATAAATATTTTTAATGTTTTTCTTTATGTAGTCAGTAGGAGATAAGTATGGAAGAAACCAGAACTTGGAGCTGCTTCACAGGGAAGGGGGCCCACAAATGTTGAACAGAGTCCTAAGAGGGCCATAGCATACAAAAAACTTTGAGAATGGCTGATATACAGTACAACTCCGATTATCCAAAATCAGATTCTCCGAAATCCTCATTTATCCGAAAACTTTTTAAAACTTCCGGATAAATGAGGATATCCGAAACAAATCGTAAGTCCTCATTTATTCAAGAGTTTTTCAGAGCTGAACTTATCGGGAATATCGGGCTGCCAGCGGCAGCAGGAACTTCAGGATCCGGGCAGGAGTGGTCACTCAGTGGGGAGGTGTTGTAATTAGCAGCGCCCAGCTTTTATTTGATGCGAATTAACCGTTATTTTAATGCTTAAAAAGCCTTCCTTGTTGTTTAAACACTATTTCAGGTGAATTGCTGTTACTACTGGGCTGTTTTGAAAAAATGACCAGTTCTCCAAATAAGCGATTTACCTGACATGGGCCCGGACCCGACCATTTTGGATAATCAAAGTTGTAGTCTAGATGATAATGTGGTAAATTGGATCAGCAAATTTGTTGATGACACAAAGCTCGGTAGTACAGTGGACAGTGAGGAAAGCCTTAAAGATTTGCAGAGAGATCTGGACCCATTTGAAAAACTGGCTGCAAAAATGGCAGATGGAATTTAATGGAGACAAGTGTGAGGTGAAACATGATTGTCTACAGATGCTGTGATTGTTGCCAGAGGAAGTAAAGATATATAACTGACATTTCTGGCCTAAGCCCTTTGTGGTGGAACACTGCCTTACAGTCAATGTACTGGTTGTTCCACCCTGATACTGTAACTCCTCCCCCTCCAGAATTCCTAATAAAGGTGGTATCGTTCAGTCCCCTCCCTCATACAGATACACGATCCTTTATCCGGAACCCTTGGGGGACAGTGTGTTCCAAATTTTGGATTTTTCCAGATTTTGGAAAGCCAGATTTAAGCCCACCCAAATTATGCTGCCGGTCTCCCCCCACCCACCCTCGCCCGGCTGACTTGCGTTGCCGTTCTCCCCCGCCTTGCCTGCCTGACTCACACTGCCGTTCTCCACCCCCCTCGCTCACCCGAGTCACACTGCCGATCTCCCCCCCCCCCCCCCGACTCGCGCTGCCAGTCTCTCTCCCTCATCCCCGCCGACTCGTGCTGCAGGTCTCTCCCCCTTGCCCACCACCCCCCCCCCCCGACTTTTGCTGCCGTCTCTCTCTCTCCCCACTTGCTAGATTTTGGAGCTTTCCAGATTTTAGATGTCCGGATAAAGGATAGTGTGCAATACTGCCTTGGAATTGGGTCAAGAGCATGTAAGATATGCCTGTAAATTTATAGCGATCAAAGCCTATTAATCTTGACTTATAGACCGTAAGGCCTAATTGATACCGCTGCACCCTTTTTCAAAGTATGTCTTACATTTTGGAAAGTCAAATCAAAGAAGGGCATACACAGTCAATGGTGGGGCACTAATGAGTGTGGTACAACAAAGGGATTTAAGAATAGAGACACAATTCCCTGAAAGTGGTGTCTGAGATAGATAGGAAAGTAAAGTGAGCCTTTGACACATTGGCCTTCATAAATCATTGAGTATAGAAGTTATGATGTTATGGTGAATTTGTATGTGATATTGGTTAAGCAAATTTGGAGTACTGCATGTAGTTTTGGACATCTAACGCTAAGAAAGGTATCAATAAAATTGAAAGAGTGCAAAGATTTACCAGGATGTTGGTGGGACCTGAGGAACTAAGTTACAGGGAAATATAAAATAGGTTAGAACTTTATTCCCTGGAGGGTAGAAGAATAAGGAGGTGATTCATGATTCAAGATTCAATTTATTGTCATAGGAATAAAACAGGGTCATATTACATGAAATTTCTTTTTGCCTGCTGCAAGGCAGACAGATTCGCCACAGGCAGGAATTGTGTAAGCTCCTCTTATAGACTTAGTCAGAGAGAGAAAAGCAAAAGAGATTCCCTTGAGTCACCTCCATAGATTTGCCCCCAGTGCTTCCACAGCCCCTGATACCACACAGAGTCCAGTGCAAACCACTGGCAAACCAAGCTCCAGATTGGAACCTCCCACACAGTCAGGAACCCTTCAGTGCCCTCGGCATCTCCTTGCATCCCAGTTCTGATACATCATACCCTTCCAGTCAGTTTGAGCCAGTCTCCTGCAGTCTGCTTGAGTCGGCTTGAGTCTCCTGACAGCAGTGTCCAGCAACCCACAGCTTCCGCGGGTTCCTTGCCTCAAGTCGCCAGTAGCCCGCCACATGCACAGGCTCCTCATCCGCAGAGCCCCCTCACTGGTATGCTGCCATGGTCACTGTCCCTGTGGATTGTCTCCTCCGCTTCCCCTGTCAGGCGGTGTGTGATCGTCCCATTCTCTGGGGTCCTGCTCCAGTCTCTCTGCTTCCCTGGTGTCTGCAGCCTCTCGTGGCCGCTGCCGATTAATAGGCGTTGCCATCTTGAGCGCAGACCTACGGTCACAGGATTTCAATTAAAACCACCGTCGGCTCCATCAAAGCCTGGCAGAGCCGATGGCAGTCGACTGGGCTGCTGGACCCCAAGGGAGCACTGCATCTCCGCTTCCCCTTTCCCTCCGGTTCTGCACCAGGGGCAGTGCTGCCGCTACAGCTGCTCCGACAGCGCTGCCATCTTGACCTTCCATGAAACTAAAGAGCTATACAAAATTAGATAGAGTAAATGCAAGTAGGATTTTCCACTGAGGGTAGGTGAGATGCAAACCAGAGGACCTGGGCTAAGGGAGAAAGCAAAAAAGTTTAGGGGGGAACATGAGGAGGAATTTTTTTCACACAGAGAGTGGTGAGAGTGGGGATTGAGCTGCCAGCTGACGTGGTGAATGCTGGCTCAATCTTAACATTGAAGAAAAATTTAGGCTAGTGTATGGATGGCTATGGACTGAATGCAGGCCAGTGGGAGTAGGCAGGATAATAGTTTGGCACAGACAGGACAGGCCAAAGAGCTTGTAGCGTTCTATGGCTCTATGGTTCCATTATTATGAAATTAAATCTTTGCAGTAACATCAACTTGTGATTAGAAAGGATCAAGGAAAAAGTGCCCTGGTTTGCTTCCTCTAAAATTACCATTTGAAATATTAATGTCAAAGATAATGTTTTCCCTAAATGCTGTGCAAATATTTAATAAGGTTTAATTGAAAAATGAACTCTTTACATGTTGGGACAGTTCCATAGAGACACATCATTTCGCTGATAGAGTGAAAGTGGGAACACAGCTCTGGAAAAAATACAGGCTTGACTATATCAATTTGCCTCTATGCAGCAGGGGTAGTCCCTCTGGGAGTACTGAGCAGAATTGAATGAAGCAGAGAAGTCGGGGGGGGGGGGTGGAAAAAAAAGAGGAAGGAAGAGAGAAGAAATTATGAAAGAGAGGGAAAGATAGAGGGCAAATGTGAGAAAATGGAGAGAGAGAGAGAAAGAAAGACAAACAGAATATAGAACATAGAAGCCCAGTGCAGGCCCTTCAAAGCACAATGTTATGTTGATTTATGTAAACCTACTCACTACAATCCAATCTTTCCCTGCCTCACACCCATAACCCTCGATATTTCTTGCATCCATGTGCCTGCCTGAGTCTTTTAAATGTCCCTATTGTACCAGCCTCCACCACCACAGACAGCATAGCATTTCAGACACCCATCCCTCTCTGGGTAAAAGAATCCTTACCCCTGACATCTCCCCTCAACTTTCCTCCCTTTACCTTATACAGATGTTTTTTTTTCTTTTATTATTTGCTACTGTGGCCCCTGAAAATATATGTGCTGGCTGTCCACCTTATCTGTGCTGACTGGCTGCATGACAGCCTGGTATGCAAGGGGGGGGGGGGGGGGGGGGGCAGCAGTACGTCGGAGCAGAAAGCCCTGCAAAAAGGTAGTGGACACAGCCCAGCACATCACGGGCAAAAACTCTCCCCAGCATCGAGAACATCTACAGGGAACACTACCATCAGAGGGCAGCAGTGATCATCAGGGATTCACGCCGCCCAGGACTCGCTCAGTTCTCGCTGCTGCCATCAGGAAAGAGGTGTAGGCACCACGAGACTCGCACCCACCAGGTTCAGGAACAGCTGCTCCCCCTCCACCATCACACTCCTCCACGACAAACTCAATTAGAGACTCATTTAAAGACCCTCACTTTGCTCATTATATATTATGGCTATTTATTTTCTGTATAACATAGTTAATTTCCATTTTGTTCTTTGCGTACATTTCTCTCTTTGTATACATATCTTTTCTCAAATAGAGTTTATTTTACTACCAATAAGTAGAAAATCTGCCTGGCCTGCAGGGAAAGGAATCTCGGGGTTGCATGTGGTGTCATGTCTCTATTCTGAACTAACAGGTGTAGGAAATTCTCTTTGTTGTTCAATCTCTTTTATTAAATATATTAGAAAATAATACATGAAGAAGAATTAAAACAGAAACATTGCAATACTTAATACAACATAGAGCATTATAATATAATAAATAATATTATCCCTTTCTCCTTAATTTGTAATATTCAAAAAAGAGATTTTTTAAAAATTAAAACCCCATCTAAACCTACCAAAATAAACAAAAAAAAGAGAACAACAAAAGAGGAAAAGAAAAGGCTAGGGAGCCTAAACTAAGAGTTAACTCCAACAGATCAATACAAACATTTTATCTGGTCCTTGTCAATAATAAAGCAAGAGAAATCCAGAACAGTCTGGAAGGTAAAGTCAAAATACAGATGAATTCATACGAAAATAGTTTATAAAAGGAGGCCAAGTCTCTTCATACTTAACGGAGGTATCAAAAGTGCAGCATCTAATTTTTTTTTCTAAACGTAAGCATGACATAACTTGACAGAGCTATTACATCAAAGTAGGTGAATTAGGATCCTGTGGCAGCGCGCACTCTCATGGCGAACCGGCCCTGCGTGCAACGCCACGTGGTGGGGCAGCCATGGGAAGATGGCGCTGTCAGGGTTTCTCCCTGCCTCAAGTCTCCTGCCCAGCGCGTGCCTGGGGTGGCAAGTATGAAGTCACCATGCACGAGGTGAACTGAGCTCTTGCTGCCCTTAAAGGGGCCCGCGCTGAATTTGAATAAAAGCAGTTGTTAAGGACTTTCAATGTGGTGGCTGAGTCTTTCTTGGCAGTGTCCAGCACTACAATCTTTCCATTTAAATAAAATGGCACTTCTGGCCGACAGCGTAGTGAAGGCTACAACCCGATGTGTAGAACTGGGAACTCGACCCACCTCTCGAACTATAATTTCAAAGGTAGCCGTCAATGGATTAGGTTGCAATCTAATACTCAGTGTAATTGACAAAGCCTTGAAAATATCTGTCCAATACTTCTCCAATGCAGAAAAGACCAAAACAAGTGTGGCCACTTGTGATGTACATCGATTACAAATAGGAGAACATTAGGAAAGATATGGGCCGATTTATCTTTTGACACATGAACCTAATGTATCACTTTAAACTGAATCAATGCCTCTCAGGCGCATAATGAAGAGGTGTTAACCATTCCAACAATCTTTTCCCAAAGTTCCTCTGGGGAAGTGACTGAAGTTCCAATTCCTAAGCTCCTCTAATTGTATCATTGGAGATTGATTGCAATTTGAACCCTCTTGGGAAGGATTCAAATGAAAAAGAGCATCAATAAATGTAATAGAGGAAATTTAAGTAATATCTTATTCAAAAAAAATCTGACTTGGAAATATCTAAAAAATGTGACAAAGGTATAATATATTTGTCAGATATTGCATCAAAAGACATTAAACATCCATCTATAAACAGATCTGAAAAATAAACAATTCCTTTGCTTTTCCAAAAAGAAAAAGGTTGATCCATTATAGACGATGGGAAAAAATAATTGAGATAAATAATACTTGATAAATTGAACATTTTTAAATTTAAAAAATTTGTGAAATTGAAACCAAATCCGTAATGTATGTTGAAGAATTGGGCGAAAAGTACGTCTACTAATCTTAAAGTGTGAAAGGAAGAGCAGCTCCCAGTAAGGAAGGGAATGAATACGTCTGTACAGATTTCAGTTCCAAATCTGTCCAAAGAGATCATAGAAACTGAAGACTAATTCCCCTCTTTCATTTGGAATTTGTTTTTTTTCAAACATCCAAAGATGTTTTTAAATGGCCAGTGTGTTCATGGAAATTTGTTTGTAAATGCAATGTGTGCAACTGAGAGCCCAATGCTCTTCAGAGAAGGAAGGATTGTATTTGTATGCTCCCATCTTTTTTGTAAACATTCTTGTGGGTTTTCCTGATGTAGATACTGAGCTCCTGCATTTTTTTTTCAGATTTGTCAGAAAAATATACCCAGAAAATAATAGATCGAATATTAACTGCCCAATAATAACATCTAAGATTAGGTAAACCCAAACCATTGCCTTTCTTTAATTTCTACAAATAAAATTTACTCAACCTAGCATTCTTATTATTCCATATATAGGAGGAAATTTTAGAGTCAATATGATCAAAAAATTATTTAGGAATAAAATTTTTTTAAATGTATACAAAAATTTGGGTAAAATTATCATCTTGATAGCATTTATACAACCTATTAAAGTTATGGCCAATGGAGACCATCTAGAAAGTGTTTATTTTACATAGTCATCAAAGGGAGAAAATTAAATTTGTATAAATCTTTAAATTTTTAGTGATCTTAACCCCAAGATATGCAAAGTGTTATTTAACCATTCTAAAAGGAATATACTCATGGATAGGTATATGCATATTCGTTGCAAATAGTTCACTCTTGTGGAGATTCAATTTTTGTCCTGAAAGATGAAAGAAATACTGAATTGGGAAAGGAAAGACAGCATTGAAGGAAGAGATTTCTCAGGATCTGAAAGATATACTAAACGTTCATCTGCATATAAAGATACCTCATAAATTATTAGTACCCTGAATATCATTGGAATCATGAAATGCTATAGCTGAAGTTTCCAAGGCTAAATTAAATAATAAAGGACTTAATTGAACAACACTGTCTAGTACCATGAAATAGATTTAAAAAGAGGATTTTTGATTATTAGTAATTACTGCAGCAACAAGAGCACAATGGATCAAATTAATCCATGAAATAAAACCAGGACCAAAATTGAATTTTTCCAAAACTTTGAGCAGGTATTTCCATTCCACTCTATCAAAAGCTTTTTCTGCATCTAACGATATTATGCATTCCAGAATTTTAGTCGATGGAGAATAAATAATATTTAATAACCTGCGAATATTAAAATGTGAATAATGATTCTTTATAAATCCTGTTTAGTCTATAGAAATTATCTGAGGAAGAATATTTTCCAATCTAAAAGTTAAAATCTTATAGAAAGGATTTTGGAATCAGCATTCAGCAATAATATTGGTCTATAGGAAGCACAAACTAAAGGGTCCTGATTTTTCTTAGGAATTAATGAAATTGATGCTTCATAAAATGTCAATGGCAAAGTTCCAAGAGATACTGAATTGGCCTGGAGCTTTGCTTAAAGGGAAGAAATAGCTTTAAAAATTTTGATAATGAAAGTTGATAATTAGAAGAAATTTAGGAATATTCAATTGTTGCAGGAATCGATCCATACTTATGGTATAATCAGGAAATTTATATATATGTATATATATATATATATATATATATATATATATACACATATATATATATAGGAACTTGTCTTTTAGCCATAGCTGCATTTAATAGTCTAGCTAATAATTTACCTGATTTATCTCCATGTATATAAAATTTGCTTTTAGATTTAAACAATTGTCTCTCAATCAGATATGTTAACAATAAATCATATTGTGTTTGGAGTTCTTTCTTTATGGAGATCCATATTAGGTTTCCTTGAGTATTCTCTATCAATTTCTTTAATTTTTTATTCAATAATAACAACTCTCCTTTCATACGTTTCCTTAACCCTGCTGAATTAGAAATTACTTGTCCTCACAGGTAAGCACTGTAGGGCATTCTTGAATCTCTTGCACTTTCGAATCATCAGGCAAAATACCATGTTGCGTAACTCGATGTCCCAAAAATATGAGATCATCATCTCCAAAAACGCATCTACCGGGATTGATCACAAGGCCAAACTCATCGAACTTCTGAAACAATGAAATAAGGTGGCTCCTGAGCTCCTCTTCATCCACATTTGAGAACCAAAATATCATCGATGTAAACAAACACCAGTGAATAGGTAGTCCATGAATTGCTGGAATGTCTAAGCTGCATTCCACAGACCGAATGGCATTCTCAGAAACTCAAATGTGCTGAAAGGAATAATTACTGCCATCTTTACAGTAATGGCACTGACTAGCCACAACTTGAAAACAAATAAAGAATTCCCTCATTTCATTCAGCACACCATGAAGTTGACTTTATTTTATTGTTTGCTCGACACAACATTGCATTCTTCAACTCCCCAAACACCATTGAGCCAAACTCCTCTGACCTTCTCATTGGCTCACTGCCACATGGGTGATCCTGCCCTCACTTTCTTGCTCTGGACGAAAGTAAGTATGCAACCAGGACACCTTCTCTTCAGTAAATATCAATGTTAGTACCTCACTCGATTCCAAATATACATTCCCTCATTTGTCCTTGGATGGTGCCATTCTCTTGTTTTTTTAATGCAGGTATATAAGGCTTTGGGATTCTCGTTAATCCTTTTAATCCTTGTTGTCAAAAAAATTTCATTGCCCCTTTTGGCCTTTCTAATGCTCGAGTTCTTTCCTATAATCTTTATATTTCTCCTGGGCCCTGTCTGATTGTAGATTCCTAAACCTCAAACATGCCTCCTTTTCCTTTTCACCAAATTCTGGTCCAAACCCATGGAGAGCAGGACAATGAGACACAGCAGTCCTCCACAAGGTTCTACCCATCCAGATCAACTACCGTCAGCTCCATACAGGCTTTAAGTGGCCTGTTAAAGAGACTGATGGTCATTTATTTTAAAATCCTGCGGACACAGGGTCTAGGCACCTATAATCGGCAGCAGCCTGGAAGGTTTTCAGACTCCAGGAGAGCAGAGAGCATCAGAAAATGGGTAGGTCATCCCTGTCTGAGAAGAAGAAGCAGGGGAGATGACCATCAAGACAGTCAACACAGAGGTGGACCACTGAGGGCCTCTGTGACTGAAGTTGGTGGAGTGCTATTAGTCACTTGAGGAGAGTAATCCATGCAACTTGCATGCAGGTAGTGACTTCAGCCAAAGGCCTATACACCAGGCTGCAGACAGGCTCGAGACTGGCTGAAGGGGCTATCGGATATCGGAACAGGATGTGAGAGGGTGCCGAGGGTGCTGAAGGCTTCTTGATCATGGTCAGAGGTTCAGATCTGGAGCTTGGGTTGCCGGTGGTTTAGGCCGTGTGGCTGCAGAGACTATGGGAATGCTGAAGGTGAATCCATGGTCACTCAATTACTTTGAGGGGGATTCTTCAAGCTTCTCTCTCCCTGACTGTAAGCCACCTGTCAATTTCTGCTGATGGTAAATCTGTCTATTACACCTGATTTTATTACATAACCATAAAAGAATCTTGAATCTGAGGTTCCCTTACGTGCAGTCCCTGTACTTCCTCCTCAATGGAATGCGCTGTCCTGGACTTTAATTATTGATCCCTAACAACCCCCACATATCAAATAATAACTGCCCCCAATGAACTCCCCACCTCCTGCTGAATAATGTCATTATTTGCCCTCTCCCCCGTTTTGCTCCTTTCCGCCAATACCCAGGCTTTTTCATTTTTATTAATGACATGGATGAAGAAGTGAAGGAAGCTGGTCAATAAGTTTGCAGATGATACAAAGGTTGGAGGTGCGTGGATAATGTAAACGTTTGCCATGGGTTACCACAGGATATAGGCAGGATGTGGAGTTGGACACGTAGTGGAGGATGGACTTCAATCCAGAACAGTACGTTGTTCATGGCAGAATTCTTAACAGTGTGGAGGAACTGAGAGATCTTGGGGTCTATGACAGTCGATATCAATGCCATCTGGTTGGAGGGCATTTCAATTAGATTGTTGTAGAGTAGGATTACATAGTTCAACTAGAACATTGTTAGTTGAAGAGCCTGTGATGTTCTATATTCCACGAACCTTACACATCCTGATTATTATTCCCAAAATGCTCTCCCACTGAAACTCCAATCACTCAGCTCATATGCCACTACAAGAGCTGATTCAGCCCCCTTCCCTGGTTGGTCTATCATCGTCAACACACAGAAATGCTGGAGGAACTCAGCAGGTCTCGCGGAATCCATATTACAGACGATTTGGGCCTGAGCCCTTCCTCAAGGTATGAGTGAAAAAAAAACGACTACAGTCACAGCACCTGCAGACTTTTATCTTTCACTCCCTATCATCGAGCTGCTTCAAGGACCCCTTCTTGGATGCACTGCGGAAATTCTGCTTTCAGCTTATCATCTTTCTCTGAACTCCACTTGCAGGCTCTGCCAGCTTAAATGGGATGTGGAAACAGGAGTGGGCCAATTCATTGGAAGGTTGGTATACCAGTGCAAATCTGTGCTGTGAACCCGGAGTGAGGAGCCTCATTCCCTCATACTTTAAGGGGATTCTGTCGCCGCTGGCAATGCTCTGTCCCATCTTGTGCCAGGCAGCAAGGCGTTGCAATAAGCCGGAGGCTGCTTTGCCCGAGCAAATTGTATCCCTTGCTGGAACCAAGATGAATGTTTGCCGCAGCAATCTTCTATGCCAGTGTTGTCTGTTTAATGTCTAGGTATACCTCTGAGGTCATGTGTCTGCGAAGGAAGGAGAAATAATATACTAATCATTCTCTTCTGATGAGAGATGGAAACAGAATCAGGCTTATTGTCATGAACAAGTGTCATGAAATGTGTTGTTTTACTGCGACAGGATCGTGCAGAGCGAGGTGCAAAAATTACTATAAATTACAATTTTGTAAATATGAGATTTAAAAAAATAAATAGTGCAAAAAGAGAATGGTGAAGTGGTTCCAGAGGTTCTGATAGAATCCATTTTTGTAATGCTGAATGTGTGTCTTCAGGCTCCTGCACCCAGGGCTGGAGTGCTTTCTTTTTAGGTGCCAGGGCTCCGCAGACACATTGGCAGGGGTGGCCAATGCATCAGAATAATTGCCGACAAGGAGGTCTCGTGAGACCTAGCCTTGGTGGGACCATTTTGTATTTGGCGTTGTATAATTGAGATCAAAGGCCAGGACGAGGAAGGAGAACAGTGGTGGAAGAAACCGACTCCTTGTACATCCAGAAGAGCACTCAGTGGTGGGAGGCGGTGGGGTGGGGGGGGCGGGTGGGGGTGCATGATGCCAACCCTGCCTTTATTTAATATGTGACTGCTGTTAAATTCCCCACTATTTAAAATTCCCGCTTGTTTAATTTGCATTTTTTGGAACAGAGGTGCCAGAGCACACCCGCCAGTACCTCCTCCCTGATGGTAGCAGTTTGAAAAAGGCGTGACCAGGGTGCTGAGGCTCCTTGATACCAGAATGAAGGGAAGGATTGCTGGCCATTTGAGGTTAGTAGAATTTATGTCTTGTTGGGTTGACGGAACATCAAATGCTTAAGCCATTGACACAACATGCTCATTGTCCATAACGGGCAATGTTTATCACTGACCAGTTTTCAATCTCACCCCTAAGCATACTGAAAACCTTTTACAGTACCACATGGTGCTTATTGAATCAATTTGAATTGAATTGATTTGAATTCCACAGGTTCTTTGGCCAAATCAGTCTCGACGGACAAAGCTCATCCCATTTCCTTGCACTCTGTCCATATTCTTCCATGTACCTGTCTAAATGCATGAGAAACATTGTAATTGTCCTCTCCTCGTTCAGAGATTCATTTAAGGACGTATGTTCATTGTCCATGGCTGTGTAGCAGTCCGCCGAACGCACCACGCCCAAAGTGGTGACCTGACACCGCAAGCCCGCGGCTTCACGGCCGGCTGAGACGGGATATGCACTTCGAAGTCGGCGCTCCACTCAGCAGCATACAGCTGCAATGCCCCACTCCAGTCGGCTGGCCAGCAGCAGCCCATCGAGTGGATCTAGGGAAGCCACCATGCCCGGGGATGATAGAGGCTCACTGATTGACCAATCCCAGGAAGCGGATGGTAATGCCACCAGTCGGGGGGCATGATGACATCAGAGATTGGCTTCTGGGCCCTTTAGAAGCAGAGCTGCCAGGACAATAAATCAGTGTTGAATTCACTCCTGTAGTGTGTGTCTCTTCTTTGAATGTAACCTCTTCAACCGTAGCAGCCACTACAACTGTATATTTATATCTACGTGCATTTGCACAGTCACTTTGCTTACGGTTCTTGATGAGAACAGTTTACAATTACCTGGCCTGTATAAAAATGAATCTCAGGTATATACTCTGACAATAAACGTGAACTTTGGATTTTGAATTCTACTGCTTTCTCATGCAGCCTGTTCCATAAACCCACCACCCTCTGTGAGACTAAGGGATTTTGGCACGTCACCCCTTGTCCCTCAATAATTTCTACATTGAAAACAGACTTGCTGGATGCATCACAGTGTGGGACGGGAGCTGGTCTGCTCAAGATCAGAATAAACGACAGAAGGGGGTGAACGCAGCTCAGATCATCATACGAACTTATCTCCCCTCCATGGACACCATCTACACCTCCCGCTGCCTAGGATACTGATGGACTTATCACACCCTGGACATTCTCTTTCCTCCCTCCTCGGGGAGAATTGCTAATATTGTAAAAGCACACACCAAAAAGCTGACCAAATGGTGTTTTTTCCTCGCAGCCATCAGGCTCCTGAATGAACCCCACAGCTGTGCTCTCATGCTTGGTTCTCAATGATCTTTCTTGTCATTGCAATCCCATCTCTACTCTGGATTTGTGCTCCTTGTATGCCCGCATGGATATTGCATATAACCCATTCATTTGGCCACAGAAGAACTCTTCTCTCTGCATGAGATATTTCATGACAAGTGAACTTAGTGGCAGCAAAACTTAGGGCGACATGGTCAACATAGTGATTAGCGCAACATTGTTACAGTGCCAGCTACTCCCATTAAAATCCAATGGTACCTGTAAAGAGTTTGTACATTCTCCCCATGACTGTGTGGGTGCTCCAGTTTCCTTCCATTTGGGTGGCACGGGCTGTTACCGTGTTGCACGCCTAAATATAAATATAAAATTTAAGATTGGTGCAGCCAATAGAACCTATGGGTCTGACCACTCAGTTTTGATCTAGACACTTATGCTATCTATGTGGTCTGCATGAGTTTTCTCTATATTGGAGAAACTGGATGCACACTGGGAGATCGCTTCGCTGAGCACCTTCGCTCTGACCACATCAAGGACAGGGATCAGCAAACATTTCAATTCTGCGCCCTACTCTCACACCAACATCTCTGTCCATGGCTTCATGCACTTCAAAACGAAGAGCACCCATCAATTGGTGGGGTAACACCTAATATTCAGTCCAAGCACTCTCCAACTGGATGGCATTAACATCGACCTCCAGTTTCGGCGAGCCTATCCCCTATCATTCCGTATTCTTTCCTTCAGCTCTCCACCCCTTTCCCTCTCCATTCACAGAGCCAACCTCCTCCCCCAACTTCCCCTATTTGCTGTTGTGCCCTCTCTCTCTTAAGGTTGTCATAGCCAAAGGGTGGTGGTGGGGCCGAGCTCCCGCTGCTGCACAGATGCTCTTCATGACGTGCGTCTCAAACAGCCTCCGACAACCCAGTCCAACTCACAGCCTTCGTTTGTGGCATAGTCCTTATGCCCGGTGGAGCTGTTCTCACTGACAGGAGAAAGGGCGAAAGTGGGCCACTGGTGCCTTGAAACCAGCTGCTCTTGGCAAATAAGGCTCAGTGACTAGTCGAGGAGATGCAAAACTCCGATTTCAAACCTCCGCTGCCTTGCGGCTGTGCCGACTCATGGGAAAAGCTTTGGGAGTAAACCCCGAGGAAAAATCCAGAGGCAGAGTCTAGAAGGCAGTTGACTGCTGTTCCCAGCACCGGCACGGCAACTCCTGCGATTCTGCTGGCACCAAACTGTATTGACCTTCGCCGTTCCTTTGGACCTGTTATTAGCATGGAGGGGGGTCCTACTGCATGGGCAACTGAAGGATCTCCATATCAACTCTGGCCTGTCTTGTGCCATGGAGAGAGCACTGGAGCTTCGCCTTAGGCCCAGTACCCATGATTGACCATGACCGACAGACATCACACGCCCCCCTTTCTTATCCACCTATTACCTGTGGCCCTGCACCTCCTCCCTTACCCCTTCCCTTCCCTCCATTTTTATTCAGGTACTTGCCTACGTATTGTTCAGACCTTGCTGAAGGGCTCAGGCCCGAAATGTTGGTTATGTATCTTCACTTTGCGACATAAAATACTCTGCATGACCTGCTGACTTTCTCCAGGGTGTTTGCAGATATTTATGTTTAATTCTGGATGTGCTGGTTTCCTCTTACAAGCCAAAGCCGGGCAGGTGGGGAGGTTAATCAGCCACTGTAGATTCCCCCAAGGTGACAGGAAAATAGGGCTGATAAAAGCCATGCACTATCACTGGTTCAATCCTGACCGCTGGAGGTGTCCAGGTACACACTTTCCCTGAGACTGGATTTCCTCAGACGGTGAAGTTTCCTCCCACTTCATAGACCTACGATATGTCAGTGGGTGATAGGATCTGGGAATGGAACCGGTGTAAAAATGTACCCATTGGTTGCTGTGGTCTGAATACTTGTCTCTTCATTATGTGGCTTCATAAATACAATCTTTTGGATGGGGAAAAAGTGCTCTCTCGGACGAGGTGAACTTCCCAGCACTACTGTTGGTGTGGAATCCTGTAGAGCTAGGAGAGAAGACAAAGCGCTCCTCCACAGAGATCTACCGCCCAGTCGACGACTGCTCTGTATTGGCTTTTACTGGTCTGCAAATTTTAAAATCGTGTGACTCCTGTGTCTGGGCCCAAGATGGGCATCTGTGTTCAGCAGAGCAGCCTCAAAGGATTTCCGATTCCGGGGAAGAAGGGCCCAGGAATCAGAGAGACCACCCCTTTTCTTGAGAAGGAGAAGCAAAGGAGCCGAACCACAGTGCGGTAAACCCCTGTTATGCTCTGATTGGCTGCTGCCAGCTGGACACGCTGCCTGAGAACGATCCTACCCATAGCCCATTCCACACTGCCTTGATCAGCCAATGAGGTCGCTGGTTGTTTCAGTCCATAGTTAATAAAAGCCTATCAGTTTCAGTCTTTTGTGATTGTTGATGGCGCATCACACTGGAAGGTGACCACGGCGGCAGGCCAGTGAGAGGCTCTCTGGCTGAAGACACACAGTTTGCTGGCGACTGGACGCCAAAAACTTCACACCTGTCTGCGGATCGCAGGAGACTGGCTCAAGAATGGCTGAAGGGGTACCAGGTATCGGAACCGGGGTGCAAGAGTGCTCTGACAGCATTGGAGTTGTCCTGATCATGTCGGAGGATCAGATCTGGGTCTTGGGTTGGCAATGGTTGGACAGAAGACTGTGGCGGGAGCGCTCGAGTTGAATGCACGGAACATTTGGTCACCCTGGGAGGGACTTTCATTTGCTTCTCTTTCTCTGACAGTAAGACACCTGGTAACAATCATACAACCATATAACAATTACAGTATAGAAACAGGCCATCCCAGCCCCTCTTGTCTGCACCGATTTAAGTGAAACTCCTCTAGTCCCACCTACCCACTCCATAACCCTCCAATCCCCTCCCATCCATGCACTCATCCAACCTTCTCTTAAATGACAAAATTGACCCTGCTGCAACCACCTCTTCCGGAAGGTCATTCTACCCAGCCACCACTCTCTGAGTGAAGAAGCTCCCCCTCATGTTACTTCTAAATTTTGCCGGCTGACCCTTAACTTATGACCCCCCGTTCCAATCTCTCCTACCCTCAAGGGGAAGAGCCCATTCACTATCACTATCTATCCCCCTCATAATTTTAAAATACCTCTATCAAATCCCCCCTCAACCTTCTACGCTCCAATGACTAAAGACCCAGTCTACTCAATCTTTCTTGTATCCTAAGATTCTTGGTGAATCTTTGTCTGCCTTTCAGTTGACTAAGCAAATTTCATGTAAAATTACATCTGTTTTATCACATGACCGTAGAGGAATCTTGAATGTTGATGAACAGCTACAATGTTCACCATGTTAGCCATGCTTCAGGAACCACCGCTGATGGTCTAATGGTGATTATCCAGGGTTCGTCGACTAGTGACATGCAAATTGGCCGCTGTCATTAGAACTCTTGCAAGGCAAGCTCCGACTTTGAGTTAAGCCAGGTTGAGCAGTCATGTGAAACCAGATTAAAATGCAAATCTTTTTGTAAGTCACTGCTTGGATCCTGAACCAGACCACATGTGAGTCCAGGATTAGAGTAAGAGTGAAAGAGTATGAGAAAGGGTGCAAGTGAAAGAGGAATGGAGGGGGAGATAGGGAGCTCCCACGGCTCAATTGAAACCTAGAGTAAAATGTGTGATTGGAGTAAAAGCACAATGCTGGAGAAACTGAGCAGGTCTAACAGAGTATGGTAAACCACTTTGTACATTTATCTATCTGGACATGCCCATTGGCTGATTTCACCTGTGGCCCCACCTACTGACACCTGAATAAATCTGATTGTTCCACAATGCCTTCCCAGTCCAGGACAGTCGACCAGCATGGAAGTGCCTCTATTCTATTGTGAATAAAAGCCTCTCACTTCTACAGAACTTTCAGTCTTTTGGAGTTATGGTGCATCAATTTTATTCACAATAAATTTTGACAATGGAGCAGATCCTGAAGGCAGAGACGTTGAAAATCGACCCTCAATCAATTGTAACCTACACCGACCTCAAACTCCGGCTGCGTTGCTTTGAAGCGTTCCCACAGACATCACTTGCCATCGTTCGGTCAGACAGCTGCAGGTACTACACTCCTGGGTTGGGGCTCTAGTGTACTCAATGATCAGGGATACTTGCGTTGTACCCAGAGGAGACGAACATTCTGAAACAATGTCTACGTGAGCCACTCAAAAACAGTGACCTGGGGAGTTGAGCGCTGTGTACCTCCAGGCTCTATGAACTTTCAGATGGGCCTGTGACTGCAAGGTCTTGTCGGCCGCAGAGAACACTGAAAACCTGATTAGAGACATGTACATCGCAGGCATCAAGTCCAATTACATCCGCCAGACTGCTGGAGCAATGTGAGAACAATTTGCAAAGGGCAGTCAAACTGGCAGGCCAGAATATGGAAGCCTACTTGGCCGACAACTTGAACTCATTGTGGTTTCCCCAGGCACTGCCAACTTTCGACGCGCCGCGAGCACCTAACTCTGCTAACATCATGTTCTGCCAATGGCCCAACCACAGCCGCTGTACTCTGTGAGCACCCAAAATTCTACTTCTGTGGCCTGGACAAGCACTCGAGGAAATGCTGCCTGGCGAAAAACAGAGTCTGCTACCACTGTTGGAAAAAAGGACATTATACGAAAGTGTGTAAATCCAAGTCACCCTAATCTAGCAACGTCACTTGCAGACTGTGGGGGATTCCATCTTGGATGCAGCCATCTCCGAGACCCAGCAGCGTCATGAGCAAGCCTTAAGGGTTGCCATCTTGGATGCCACCATCTTTGAAACCCAGCATCGCTGCGTGCGAGCCATGGGGACTGTCATCTTGAATGCCACCATCTTGCGATTGAACACACAATCTCTCCGCCGCAACTACAGATAGCGACCCGATAATGGCCTCCATCATGTTAAATCAAGGTAATCCTCACCAACTCGCCCGATCGATGATGGACATCCAGGTAAACGGCCGCATGACAAGCTGCCTATTCAATAGTGGGAGCAAAAAGAGCTTTACCATTCCGACAAGGTGCAGTGCTACTCCCTCTCAGTTAGGCCAATGAGTCATAAATTCTCATTGGCCTCAAAGTCCCATACAGTTGATGTCTGTGGCTACTGCATAATAACTTTGACTGTGAAGGGCACTTTAAACTCCTGGTGCTGTCACAACTATGAGCTGCCATGTTACTTGGACTGGAATTCCAATGCCACCTTAAAAGTGTGATGATGGAGTATGAGGGACCCCCTTTTCCCCACCCCCTCACTGTCTGTAACCAGCAGTTCTTAAACCGCCCACTATACTCCACCAACAACTACTCCTCGGACACTTCCCCCACCGTTCCCAGCCAACAACCCGGCCATCGCTCACTGCACACGGCCTGTGGACTCACAATTCTAAAGATTACCCCTCCATCACTGTTCACTAACCTCACCCCCAACTGCAAACCCATTGCCACCAAAAGCAGATGGTTCAGTGCCAGGAACAGGGATTTATTAGGCCGGACATGGAGCGGCTACTCAACGAGGGGATCATCAAAGCCAATACCAGCCCGTGGAGAGGCCAAGTGATGGTGGTGAGGAATGGAGAGAAAAACAGAATGAATATTGACTACAGTCAGACCATTAACAGATGTAGACAGCTGGACGCGTACCCTTTTCCCCGCATATCTGATATGGTGAACCAAAATGCGCAATTTTGGATTTTCTCCTCCATTGACCTTAAGCCAACTTATCACCAGCTTCCCATCTGCATGGAGGACCATCAATACACCGGTTTAAAGGCAATTGGCCACCTCTATCATTTCCTGAAGGTTCCCTTCGGCGTCACCAAAGGGGTTTTGGTCTTCCAGCGGTATATGGACCAAATGGTCGACCGATATGAACTGCAGACCACATTCCCATATCTGGACAGTGTCACCATTTGTGCCACGACCTGCAGGATCATGACGCCAACCTCAAAAAATTCCTCTAGATAGCCAACCTCACATATAACAAAGCTAAATGCATATTTCACACAACCCGCCTTGCCATCCTTGGCTGTGTCCTAGAGAACAGAGTCAATGGACCCCAACCCCAATCGCATGCACCCGCTTTTGGAACTCCTCCTCCCCCACAGGATCGAACCCTGAAAAGGAACCTGGGCTCCCTTCCCTACAATGTCCAGTGAGTCTCTAATTATGTGAACAAGGCCCACTCCCTTGTTAAATCTACCTGGCACCAGAGGCCCGTGCAGCTTTCAGCCACATCAAAGCAGACACTGCCAAGGCTACGATGAACGCTGTGGATGAATCCACCCCATTCCAGGTGGAGACCAATGCGTCCAACTTTACCCTGGTGACCACACTTAACTAGGCAGGCAGACTCATCACTTCCTTTTCACACAGCCTCCAGGCCCTGAAATTCGACACTCCTCTGAGGAGAAGGAGGCCCAAGCTATTGTCGAGTGGTGCAGCACTGGGGACACTACCAAGCTGGCAAACGATCGACCATGCTGACTGACCAGTGGGCAGTGGCACTCATGTTCAACAACCAGCAGCATGTAAAATCAAAAATGACAGGATATTGAGGTGGAGAATTGAACTTTCCACTTACAATCTTGTACTGACCCAGGAAACTCAATGAGCTTCCAGTCACTCTATCCCACTGAATGTGCACCAGTGCACAAATAGACTGATTGCAAACCCTCCACAGCAATCTCTGCCACCCTGGAGTCACCACGTTCTTCCATTTTATCAAAGCCCGCAATCGTCCTTACTCCATCGAGGAGATCAGGACAGTGACCAGAAGCTGCCAGGTCTGCGCAGAATGCAAACCCCATTTCTATCGACCAGACAGAGCGCAACTGATAAAGGCTACTCTCCCTTTGAACACCTGAGCATCAAGTTCAAAGGACCCCTCCCCTCCTCTGACAGCAATGTGAACTTCCTCAACATCATCGATGAGTACTCACATTTTCTGTTCGCCATCCCCTGCCCGGACATGACAGCTACCACAGTCACTAAGGCTATGCCCATAATGCACCAGGGCCAAGGCATTTACCCCAGCCCCAATGGATGGCATGCCAGGCTCTTTGCCATGCATCCACCAAACCAAAACTGATGACAGCATACAGAAGCCCAGACTGTCCAAGACCCCATCGCTGTGATGCAGCCCACCCCTTGGCCGACTATACCTGTGGCTCCTCCCACAGACTCCTGAATAAAGGTGACTGTTTCATGGCCCCCTCCCCAGTTCAAGACAATTGACCAGCTTGGAAGTGCCTCCATTCTATCAGTTTGACATTACTTCAGTCTTTTGGAGTTACTGATGGTGCATCACAGAGTATTTTATGTCGCAAAGATAATAACCAATGTTATCAAGGTATGGGCAACATGTAGGTAGTAGCCCGAATCAAATGGTTGTGGTGGGGGGAGGGGTAGGGGGAAGAGCACAGTCCCACAGGCAGGAGGTAATAGTGGATAAGGGAGGGAGGGCACGGCAGAAAACTGTGGAGAGTGCGGCAGGTGGCTCTATGAATAGAGAGAGAAGGAGGTGGAGGAAGTAAGACAGAGGGATAGAGAAGAGGGGGAGAATGGGGAGTGAACTAGCAGAAACTGGAGAAGTTGATGGTCATACCATCAGGTTGGAGAGTGGCCAGACGGAAAATTAGGTGTCGCTCCTCCAATTTACAGGTGGTTTGGGTTTGACGGTGCATGAGCTCACGGACAGACATGTCAGTACGGGAATTGAAATGGTTGGCCACTGTGAGATCCCTGTCACTGATGCGGACAGAGTGAAGGTGCTCATCGAAGCATTCTACCAAACCGCTTCCCACCTCTCCAAAAAGAAACCCAGAGTTGTGTAAACAATGGGCTCTGGAGACAGCTGAGAAATTTAATTAAATTAAAATAAAAGTTTTAAATAATTCTAAAAGACATTGCTAATATCAATAATGCTGGACACGAAATGATCAAATTGCCAAAAAATCTTGTCTTGCGCAGTGACCTTGAGGGAAGGAAATGTATGGTCCGACGCTGGGCTGCGTACGTGTGACTCCTAACAGAAGCATGGTCAAAAGTTAGATGATGGCCATGGCTGTCACTCATTTGGAGGTTGAAGGAGGTCAGCACAACATCATGGGCTGAAAGTCCTGTAATGCTGTATGGAAGGAAGGAACTTCACTAGGCCATTTCAAATAGCCCAAAGATCAGGATGTGAAGGCAGAGAAACTCCGCTGAAACGCATAATGACCTACCTTTCTGAATGTGCGGAGGTGGTCTCCAAGCCGCATAATCCAACCCCTCCCCAAGAGGGATAATCTCCGCAGCGCAGTCGTCCGTCAAATTGGCAGTTGTGCTAGGTGGCTGCTTGGGAGCGGGCTGATAATTCCATCAGCCCGTGTCCCATCTCCTTGCTCAACTCTCTCTCTCCAAGTCAGGAGTGGCGGGGAGCCCTTGGGGCAGTCGGGGCAGCGTGAGCAGTCGGGGCAGCGAGAGCAGTCAGGGCAGTGGGGACCATCAGGGGATGGCCGGTGCTGGCTGGGACAGCCGCACAAGGCCTCTCTCTGCGGCTCAAAAAGTGGCAGAGCAATGGCCGTCTTCTCTACCCATAATCCCCACACACCTGAAACTGTTCTGGGAACCATAGAGTGGTTTCAGCTACATGGTGAGTTATGGGTAGGGAAGATGGCCATTGCTCTGCCGTGTATTGATGACAGGTGGCACTACGGCACCAGTCGGCCCACCTCCACACGGATCCGGAGGGCCCTAAGAGGCATCTCTCTTTTGAATGGGATGCTGAAGCAGCCTTTTTGGGCTGCAATCTGAATGGTAAGTTCCAGATTTCCAATCTGCCCCGTAGCCGGTCTCCAGGTGGAGGCCCGAACTGAAAAAGTCATCTTCTTAAAAAGAGCAATGGGTGCTGACCTTGCCCATGAAGCCCACCTTCTGGAAGCACTTCAATTCAAGGTCCTAGTCCAAGGTCATTGATGCAAGATGACTGGAGGCGTCAATTACTATTAATGAGTTTTGCAAAAAAAACATTCTGTATTTTGGGATTCCGCGAGTTTAATTATCTGAGCAGACTGAAACCAATTATCCTGATGTACAACATGCAAAGCAGTAATTACCGTTTGAGTTCAGTGGGGCATGAATGCCGACATTACTTAAACTGAACCTGCAACCAATTTCCGTCACATGATAGTCAAGCCATAATACCAGCATTACGAGGCTCAGGCCATCACCTTGCACTTCATTCTCTTGCGTGAAATATTCGAGCTAATTCCAAGAATGTGGAGCAATAAATAGCCCTTGATCAGAATCCTTGAGATAACTTGCTTTATGTCTGAATTTTCCAATCCAGATGAGTTTGTTCTTCCCAATCAGACTTTGATGCAGGCTGTAAATGGGGTCTTCCTCAATCTTACAGCTCGTGCATAGAATCACAGAAGATTACAGCACCAGGCTCTCGGCTCTGTGCCAAACTATTATTCTGCCCAGTCCCACCGATCTGCACCCAGTCCATAACCCTTCATACCCCTCCCATCCGCGCCCCTGACTGAATGTTAACATTGACCCCGCATCCACCACTCATTCCACACCCCCACCGATCTCTGCGTGAAGAATTTCTCCCTCATGTTCCCCATAAACCTTTCCCCTTCCACATGCTCTCTGGTTTGTATCTCAACTACTGTCAGTGGAAGACACCTACTTCCATTCACTCTCTCTACATCCCTTATAGTTTTGTGAACCTCCATCAAATCTCCCTTCATTCGTCTACGCTCCAGGGAATAAATTCCTAACTTGTTAAACCTTTCCCTGCAACTCTGTTCCTGAGGTCCTGGCAACATCCTGGTAAATTGTCTCTGCACTCTTTCAGTCTTAGTGATATTTTTCCTGTAGTTTGGTGACTAAAACTATACACATTACTCCAAATTTGGCCTCACCAATGTCTCATACAACTTTACCATAACATCCCAACTCCTAGACTCAATACTTTGATTTTGAAGTCTAATATGGCAAAAGCTCTCTTTACAAACCTATCTACCTGTGATAGCTTTAATTACTATAAAATTCCAGACGTAGCTTACATGCTATTAGCCTGATTCCAAGGCAGTACTGAGGGAGGGGGATTGGATGATACCTCCTTTATTAGGGACCCTGGAGGGGGAGGAGTTACAGTATCGGAGCCAGGCCACAGGTGTTACAGAAGAAAATGTTGTTAAACAAGAAAATGTGTCTCCTTTCCCCCCGGCTCTGCATTCATCTTTCCACTTTCCTGTCTGCCTATTCATCTCCAATGAACATCTTTTGCCTGTTGGCCTGTGCTCCTCCCCTGCCCTTCTTTACGTCACCCCCAGCCTTTCAATTCAGCCGTCTGCCAGTGTTTTTCTCATATCTTGAAGAAGGGCCCAATTGGTTATATATCTTTATTTCCTATAGATGCTACAAGATCTGCTGACTTCCTCCAACATTTCTATGTTTGTACTTGGATATAACCTGACTATTAATATTTAAAGAGGAAACTGAATAGGCTGTTTTACCTGAACATGCTAATATATCACAGGGTGAACATATTGTCTGTTCACTTGGAGTCCAAATACTTCTTTCAGTTCTAAACACTTTTATTTGTAATATCTAAGTTCTTCTTCACAAGAATATGGAGGTTAAATGTAATCACCAGAAAATAGATTTTGGGTGTCAGAGTTATGTACAATATGTATCAATGTTCCAGAATAGCCATTCTCAGCCCATCTTTTGGCCATGGCCGCCTTAAGACTCGATTCAAAGTGTAATGGCACCCTCTTCCCTCTGAAGAATTCATTTAGTTGGTATCTTCTGTACTTCTCCCCTACCAACTACATAAAACATTTTTTTTGTATTATTTCAATCTGTGCTAACCATCACCCCCCCCCACCTAAATAATCTGTGGCCTCCAGGATTGCTGTATAAACCCTACTGAAAATGGCTGATCTAGAGGAAGGTATTGCATGCAACATCTTTAAGTTTGCAGATGACACTGAGCCAAGTGGCGGCACAAGCTGCAAGGAAGGTTCCAAGATGCTTCAGGGTGGCGTGAACAGATAAAGGGGGGGTGGGCAAATGCATGGTGGATGCAGTCTAATGTAGACAAATGTGAAATTATCCAGCTTGGTGGAAATAATAGAAAAGCAGACTATTTCCTCAAAGGAAGAGGGTGGATGTGGGGTGGGGGGGGGTGGTGGTGGTGATGGAACGAGACCTGGGTGTCACGATGTATCAGTCATCGAAGGTTGGAATGCAGGTACGACAGGACTGAAGAAAGCAAAGGACGTGTTGGCCGTAACTGCAAGAGGTTTGGAATGTAGAAGCAGGGAGGTCTTACTGCAGTTGGTTAGGGCCTAGGTGAGGCCACACCTTGAATATTATGTCCAGTTTTGGTCTCCTGATCTGAAAAAGGACATTGTTACCACTGAAAGGGTGCATTAAAGGTTCACGAGATTAATATCTGGGATGGCAGGACTGACGTATGAAGAGAGATAGGATACACTGGGGGTCATACTCACAGGAATTTAGAAAAATAAGATGGGAACTCGTTGAAATATAAAATTCTGATTGGACTAGGGAGGTTTGATGTAGGAAGAATATCCGCCATGTGGGGGAAGTTCTGAACAAAGGGTCACAGGCTTAGGAGAAGGCAGAGCTATTAGGTTCTGAGGAAAGGAAATACCTGTTTAGTTGAAAACTTGTGGAAGCCCTGACCACAGAGAGTTGTTGAGGCCAGTTCACAAGATCACAAGTTATAGAAGCAGTAGTTGGCCTATTGACCCATGGTGTCTGCTCTACCATTCTCACCGTGAGCTGATCCAACCGTCCACGTAGCCCCACTCCCTGGCTTTCTCTCCATAACCCTTGATGCCCTGACTAATCAAATAACTGTCATTCTCTGACTTAAATGCACCAAACGACCTTGGTTCCACATCCACCTGTGCAAAAATTTCCACAGACTCATGACACTCTGACTAAAGAAATGTTTCCGCATCCCTTTTTCAAATTGACATCCTTTTATCCAGAAATTATCCTGCCTTGTCCCATTCATTGGATATATACGTAGAAGGGAGTTGGATGTTGTCCTTATGGCTAAAGGGATCAAGGGTATAAAGAGAAAGCAGGAATAGAGTAATGGAGTCACACGATCAGCCTTGAATGGTGATGTTAGCTCAAAAGGCTGAATGGCCTTCTCCTGCTCCTGTTTTCTCTGTTTCTGTAGAATGGTTACAGCCCAGGAGGGCATCATTTGGCCCATCAGGCCCTTGTAGAACACTCCTCTCAATCTCACACCTACTTCCCCCACCCCCCCCCCCCCCCCCACCCCTGCCTTTTCCAAAGGCTATCATCTTGGTATGACGCTCCTTACAGATTGATCCTTGCACCACCCCTCTGGGAAGCAAATTCGAAATCTTAAAGAATCACCTGAGTAAACTTTTATCCCTTATGTCTCCCTCCCATGCCTTACCTCTGTCTCCTGACCTTTGAACCAGAGACCACTGGTTCTCTTGCTTATTCTAACCAGCTGTGAACTTTTCTCCCTTTTATTAATGAAGGTTCAAAATTCAAATTTCAAAATTCAGCTTTATTGTCAGACTATAAGATGATAAGCTATAGGAGAATGGATCAGCTCATGATGGAATGACTTGATGGGCTGATGGCCCATTTCCACTCCTATATCTTATCGTCTGATTGTCTTTTTCCCAGAGTAGATTATTCTCAGACAGAGGGTATGGGTTTACATACTTGACATCACATACAACCTTGAGATTCTTTTGCCTGAAGTCCAGGCAGAATTTGAGTTTTTCATATTGTCCAGAAAGAAGGTTTCCCTTGCTATCTTGGTTGAGGGTAGTTTAGTGTTCACATTTAAAAAAAAGCATCTCCAACATTGCACTACACCTTCAGTCATGCACCAGGATTTATTCTGTCTTGTTTTCTTCTCCTGTGGAATGGAAAGGCTGGATAGAGAGATCAAATGGGCTGGGTCTGTACTCCCTGGAATATAGGAGGCTGGGAGGTGAATTTATGTTGGTATATAAAATCATGAGGGGCTTTAAATAAATGAATGGTCGCTGCCTCAATTTTGAATGTTGAAAGTTCTGGACAGAGTAACCATAAATAAAAACTACAGTATGGAAACAGGCCATCTCAGCCCCGCAAGTCCGCACCGATTTAAGAGAACTCCACGAGTTCCACCCACTTGCTCCCTTTCCATAACCCTCCAATCCCCTCACATCCATGTACTCATCCAACCTCCTCTTAAATGACAAATATGACCCTGCTGCAACCACCTCTTCTGGAAGGTCATTCCACTCAGCCACCACTCTCTGAGTGAAGAAATTTCCCCTCATGTTTCTTCTAAAGTTTTGCCCCCTAACCCTTAACTTATGACCCCTCATTCCAATCTCCACCTACCCTCAAGGGGAAGAGCCTATTCACATCTACTCTGTAGAGCTCGTCGAAAGAACCAAAGACTTGTTGATCCAAACCAAGGCTTTTATTAGCAAAAGACAGGAGCTCTTCACAGGTAGCCGACCAGTCTGGAATGATCCAACCTGGCTAGGGACACAACCCTTTAAGGCCCAGACAGTAGGTGTGGCTTAGCTCTCAGCCAATCGCTGTAAGCACAGTCTAGATACTGTAACTATATACATTGATGATGGGTCTGTGCTATCACACCCCTTCATAATTTTATATACCTCTATCAAATCCCCCCTCCACCTCCTATGCCCCAATTAATAAAATCCCGGTCTACTCATTCTTTCTTTGTATTCTAGATACTGTAATCCCAGTAACATTTTAGTAAATCTGCTCTGCACCCTCTCCACCTTATTAATATCCTTCCTACAATGTGGGGACCAGAACTGCACACAGTATTCCAAATTTGGCCTCACCAATGCCTTGAACAGTCTCAACATCACCTCCCAGTAGATGTGGCAAAATTGTTTCCCCTTGTCGGGGAGTCTGGGAGAAGAGGGCACAACTTCAGGAATGGATGGCTCCCATTTCAAACCGAGATGAGGAAGGATTTTATTAGAGAGTAGTGAACCTCCGGAATTCACTGCCACAGACAGCTGTGGAGCCCAGGTCGCTGTGTGTATTTAATGCAGGGATTGATAGGTATCTAAAACATCAGGGTTATGGGAAGAAGGCAAGAGAGTGGGGCTCAGTGGAAGAATGGATCAGCTCATGGTGGATTGAACTCGGTGGGCTGAATGACCAATTTCTGCTCTTATGGACTTATATTGACTTTTTTCCCCCCAGAGTGGATGATTCTAGAACAGAGGGCATAGGTTTAAGGGGAGAAGGAACTGAAGGGCAACTTTTTCCACAGAGGGTGGCCCAATATCTGTTAAATGCTAATGGAAGAATCTGTAGTACCAGGTGCAATAACAACAAGTCATTTGGGCCTATAAATGGATAGGATGAGATTAGAAGGTTATGGATCGAAGGCAAGCAAACGGGGACTAGCTCAGAATGCTGACTTGGTCAGCATGGATAGGCCATACCATGCTGTATGTCTCTGTGACTTTAACCCACTGGAAATTTTTTACCTCTTCATTTAACTTCAATAATTTCACCTTCATGGTGCAGAATTCCTGAGATTCAATAACACCTGAAAGGTGTTCCTGCACATTTCAGTTCGAAAGGCCGGCTTGTAACCACGTCAGAGTTAAACAGGAAAGTCTGCAGATGCTGGGATCATGTGCAATATACAAAAGTGCTGAGGGAACTCAGCAGGTCACGCAGCATCCGTAGGAAGTAAAGGGCCTGAACCCTTCGTCAGGAATAAGAGAATGTACGGTGAAGGTGGCGGCACTCAGGGAGCCACTGTAATGGCAGTGCTGCCTCTGGTGTGGACCCGCGGGGAGCAAAGGAGCGGAGATGCAGCGCTTTCCACAGGGTTCAACTGCCCAGTTGACTGCCATTGGCTCCACACCACGTTGGAGGACCGACGGGGGTTTTCATTTGAAATCCCGCAACCATGTGGTCTGCACCCAAGATGGCGGCGCCTATTAATCGGTAGCAGTCACGAGGGGGCTGCAGACTCCGGAGAAGCGGTGGGACTGGAGCATGGGACCAGAGGACGGGAAGATTGTGCACCTCCTGAGAGGGAGAAGCAGAGGAGGCGACCCACGGGGATGGTGATCCCGGCGGCGGACCTAAGTGCTGAACTGTAGTCGATAAAGCGATCCTGATGCATACATCTTTGCTGTCCAGGTGTCCCAGGGATTGGTGTAGAGCCAGTGAAATGGCATTCACCATAGATCTGCTGCTATGTTAGGTGAATTGGAAAAGATCCATGTCTCTGCTCAGACAGGAGATGATATACCTCAGCACCAGCCTTTCCAAACACTTCATCACTTTTGATGTGAGTGGCACTGGTCCATAGACATTTAGGCAGTTTACTAAGCCCTTCTTGGGCATCGGTTTCAAACAGGTGGGTACCACGCCCTGCCAGTGTGCGATGTTGGAGATGGCCGTGAATACATTGGTAAGTTGGTCAGCAATGAGTTTTAATACTTGGCCAGGTACTCCTGTTACAGCGCCAGCACTGTCCGTAAGGATTTTGCACGTTCTCCCCGTGTCTGCGTGGGTGTCTTCTGGGTGCTCCAGTTTCTTCAAAATGAACGGGGGGGGGATTGTAGATTAATAGGTACATGTGGGCAGGCATGGGCTTATGGGCAGGAAGGACCTGTTGCCCTGTCGTGTGTCTGAAATGTAACAATTTAATTTTTAAAAAGATCAGCCATGACCAAGAATACTGACATGGTCCAAAGTTCAGAAGGGAAGCGCAGGAAGCAAACACTTTGATGAAGCTCATGTCCTGTAACATCCGATTTTGTTTCACCAATTTGCATTCAATTAAGCCTTCATAACTTCAACTCAGTTCAATGTACTTCCAGCAGGAGTTCATGTCTTGCGTATTTCTAGGCAATCATTTAAACGGGCACAATATGAGCTCAGCCTGCTGACTGAGCTGTAATCAGCCTAATTAATCACATTAGCTTTCTGCAGGATATTATAAAGCAGGAAGCATTAATTTTGCAGTGTTATTGAATGGGCAACCAGCTAAAATTTAAAGGACATTTTTATAGAAGATATTTTTCAAATTAAATCTCGCTCTTTTTTCTTAATGTCACAGGGTTGTGTTTCTTTTTCAGTAAAAATAAAGCTTTGACGTAGGGCATTCACCCTAGTTAGTATGGAATTAGGTTGATATTATTGGATGATAACGCCAGAGGGGCATCCAATTGATCAGAAGACACGAGTTCCAATCCCACCACAGGAATTCAACTTGCAGCAATTTCCAAATATTACAATCTAACGCCAACGTCGGTGCAAGTTTCAACGAGGGCAAAACATATTATAATGCCCTTCAAGCATTTAATGTTGGGCAATACATTATGTAAATTAAATTCATGCTGTAACCAAACCTCAGCAGAACTTTCTATTTGTGCAGTATAATTATTGACTTTAATTCTTGGAGAGTTTGTATCCTCGTTATAACTCTGGTTGGACCACAGGTGGAGTATTGTGTTCAGATCTGGTCGCCTCATTGCAGAAAGGATGTGGAAGTTGCAGAGAGGGCGCAGAGGAGACTTAGCAGGATGTTGCCTGGATTGGAGGATGTGTCTCATGAGGCCGGGTTAACAGAGTTGGTGCTTTTCCTTTTGGTGTGTGATAGAATGAGAGATGACTTAATAGAGGTCTACAAGGTTATAAGAAGCAGCGATAGAAAGGACAGACAGCACCTTTCTCCCGAGAAAATCCTGAGATTTTCATGACACGTCCATGACAATAAATCTGTCAATAAATCAGTTACACTGGCTGCAGGATATGTGGAGGCCCATATGTTATGTGATGGGCGCAGAGGGCCCAAAAACCCCACAGCAATAGAAATTCACCAAGAAATATGGTTACTTAAACAAAAGTTATTTTTACTTTACTTTAAACATAAAAACAGAATCAAATTTTAACTTATTACTATTAACTTAACCAGAATTAACCCCCTTCAAATTCTAAGCAGACGCGCATGTAATGTGTGTAAATTCAGGAAAGTTATTTGATTCACAGTCCAATCTCACTTCTCACTCCTCCACGTTCACTGGTATTAGGCACAGAATTTAACATTGATGAATCTTCACCAGGCTTTGATGCTTGAAAGGTGAATGGTTACCGCTCAGGAAGGTTCTTGTTGGTTTTCAGAGAGAGATTTGTTGCTCGTTGGTCACACACAAACTGATTCCTTCCAATCAGCCACTTCAGTGTCTTGCCGAAGAAACCTGCCCCGTCAGGGTTTTCCAGATGATAGTCTCTTTCTTTCATGTCACCACAGAGTTCCTTTTCTGTTTCCCTTATCTCAGGTAAAACATTATACAACCAGCCATCTCCACTTGTATGGACCACCAGGGCTTTGACCAGGTTGAACTCAGAACTCACAACCTGTCTTCAAAGTGGGGTTTCAAACCAGTTTGCCAGCTTGTCCTTTTCCAGTCCCAACTGCTGCTGAACTGTAGAACTGAATTTTCTCTCGCTCTCTCTCTCAGAGAAAAGTCTGTTTTCCATTCTCTCTCTCTCTCTCTCTCTCTCTCTCTGCTTGCAAAAACACATGACCTTCCAAGAACAGCAAACTTCCACCATAACAGATCTCTGTCTCCAAAATCAATTCATGAGAGGTTTTATCAGTTTCCTGAGATTTGCACCTCACTTCAGCAAAGCAGTTTCCATTGTCTTTACAAAGGCCCTGGGCCCATGTCAGGTTTGATCAGAGCTCTTGCGTTTTACATGAGATCTGTTTTGAAGTGTTTGTGTTTGTGACCTACAGTAAAAGCCCCCACAATCTAACTCTCCCCAAAACATACCTGCACATAATATAAAATATAACATAATCCATCACAGTACCAACCCACTCCACTGCCATCCTGCCAGTGAAGAAGGCACGTGGATCCCCCAGATGCCACTTCCTGAAGTCCAGAATCATTTCGACGATGTTTGCTCATCAATTTATTCAATTAACAGATTTAAAATTCCCGATCAGAGTGAAGACCTGAACTCACCTGATTGTCAAGGCAGTAACGGAGCCATCAAGTTATGTGTCTAGCAGAATGGAAATTAATATCCTCCACCTTGAAATTGTAAAACATAGTCAAGGAAGCTGAGTAGATTTTATGCCAACATTTTATTCCAATTTAGAATCTATACTGAGGAAGATATATATTTGGAACCTCGTAGAGCAAATTTTGCTTTCTCTGTGTTTCCAAAATTTATTCCCACAATCATTTTTCCTTTGCAGTCTAAGTTAATAATTGGATGTTTTATAAGCAGATCAAAGAGTAAGAGGAAAGTTTGCAAAGACTGTGGATAAAGAGAGAATGAAATGCTTGATTTGAGGGCTTGATTCAAGAGATCTGTCAACACACACATGGGTTTATTTACACCAGCATTTCCAGCAAAATGCAAAGATTGGGGATGTTAATGAACTCAGCACGGTTGGCAAAGCGTTTAGGGTAAGCCTTTCCAGTGCCAGCAATTGGGACAAAGGTTTGAATCCCACGCTGTCTGTAAAGAGTTTGTCTGTGTCTTTGTGGGTTTTCCCCATGGCTCCGGTTTCCTCCCACGGTTCAAAATGTACTGGGGGGTGTAGGTTAATTGGGTGTAAATTTTGGGTGGCACAGTCTCATTGGCCAAAATGCTGTACGTCTAAATTGTAAAAATAAATTGAAGCATAATTAAATTCTGTAACACCATCAGGGCTAGCCATTCTCCAAATAGAGAAAGGACCATTCGCCTTTAAGGAAGGATTTGGAAGCTATGGAGGGAGTGCAGAGAAGATTTACGTAGCTTGGATTGGAACATAAGTGTTATGAGTGAAAAAGTTTGAGAGATGACTTAATATAGGTCTACAGATTCTGAGAGGCATAGTTAAGATGGACAGCCAGCATCTTTTTTCCCAGGGCAGAAATAGCAAACACCAGAGGACGTCTGTACAAAGTGAAGGGAGGAAAGTTTAGGGGAGACATTAGGGGTAAATTTATTCCACAGAGAGTTGTAAGTGCTGGAATGCCTTGCCAGGGGTGGTGGAGGAAGCTGAAACATTAGGGATATTGAACGAAAGAAGAAATGGAGCATTACTAGAGGGTTAAGAGGCAGGAAGGGTTTAGTATTAGCATTTTGCTAGGAATATATAGGTCAGCACAGCATCGAGGGCCAACAGGCCTGTACTGTGCTGTGATTTTCAGTCTATCTATAAGTCTGATACTAGTTGATGGGATTAGTGCAAGATCATTGTGTAGATGGGAACTTGATTGATAACATGATCAGATGAGGCGCCTGTTCCCATGCTCTAAATTCGATGACACATGAGTCTAATTGATCGCAAAACATTTCGGCACCTCAAGACTTCTCTCGTCAGAAGAGATACAGGAGTATCAGAGCCTGAACCATCAGGCTGAGAAACAGCTTCCTCCCACAGGCAGAGAGACTGAGGAACAACTGAATGAACAGTTCACACAAACCCTCCGAGACTCTAGTATTTATTGGACAATATTTATTTTGTTTATGTATATGTATACCTTGTCTGTATGTGTGTTATGTCTGGTTTTGCGTGTGCATGTACTTTGCACTGAGGGCCGGAAAATGCTGTTTTGTTTGGTTGTACTTGTACAATCAGATGATAATAAACTGACTTGAACTATGGCAAAAATTTATTCCTTTTAATTTTGGGTGTGTTAAATAGCTATTACATTTTGCCAACATTTCAGATCAAAGAACTCAATGAAAACAATTGCAAAGCAAGAGCCATCCTTGCTTTAAGAAATCTCTCTCCTGGCTCATGTCCTTCAAGAGGTATGAAAACCTTGTCTGGGTGCTTTGCGTACCCTGCCACTTGTTGGGAACATTCCTGTCAACACACACATGTAAGGACCAGGGTGAAATATCACAGCCACGCTTTCAGGCGGTCACGTCAAACAAGGTGGGGGTTGGGAAGCAGGGGAGGGGGTTGGTGGGGGAGAGGGGGATTTTGACCGGAGGGAGTGCGATTGAATCTGCTGGGGAAACCCCTCGAGCACAGAGTTGGATGATCGTGCTCCATGAATGTGGCTGGTCCTAAATTTTCCATGCTCAGCAGTAGACCTCAGTAAATATAGTTAATACAAGGTTGGATTTTTTTTTTACTAAGCAGGGGAATTAAGGGATATGGGGAAAAAGCAGGTAGGCTGGCCACAATGCCGCCACCGATCATCGAGACGTCCCAACCACTGCCGTTGATCCCCGGGCCAGAGGAACACTCACTGGTGAGTCAGTGGGCTTCTATCTCCCTGGTCACTGGAGCTCCAGACGCCCAAGTCACGACTCCGAATCCTCGCCTAGGCCTACTGCACACGCATTCCGTAGGGTGGCCATTCCAAAGGAGGACATGGTCATACGTGACCATATATTATCATTTAAATGTTATAGAAAAACAACAAATGCAAACACACTGTATATATGGTAACCACATGCAGGTCACGAGGAGAACCTATAAACTCCTTACAGACAGCACCGGATTTGAACCTGGGCCGCTGCCACTAAGAAGGTGTCATGTTAAGCGCTACGCAGAATGAGTGGGATAACTGCTTGGTTAGGTACACCCTTCCATTTTTTTTTTCCCAGTGATATACACTAACCTTTCCCATTTGCCTGGGAAAATAAACCAAATTTTGGTTTGGTGTCCATTCTGAAAATCAATGTTCTCCTATCTTTCGAATGGGACTCGCACCCACTGCTTTCTGTGACTACTTCCCACCAAGGCTCCGTTGACAACAAGGAGATCCTTCTTTTAATATTATTTAGAGATGCAGCGCGGTAACAGGCCCCTCTGGCCTACAGGCCCGCACCTCCCAAATACAACCATGTGGACCCATTAATCTACTGACCCCGTACTTCTTTGGAATGTGGGAGGAAACCGGAGACCCGGATGAAACTCCCGGAGAGGACAGGGAGAATATGGTAACTCCTGGCAGACATCCCCGGATTTGAACCTGGGTTACAGCAGTTGTATTAGCATCATGTAATATGATGCGAGAGTAACCACCTGATTCTCAATGTGGTCAAGACAAAGGAGATTATGGTGGACTTCAGGAGGACCAGGAATGAACAGCCTTCACCACATATCAATAACTCTGAAGTGGAAAGAGTGGAGAGCACCAGGTTCCTTGGAATTCATTAACTAGTGATGTACACACAACATCTCCTCACTTGTCAGGATGGCACTACAGCGAATGCTCTTCCAGAGAAGATTGAAGCAGCAAGGCTACTGGCCACAATCATGTCAACCTTCTACAGGAGCTCTATTGAGAGTGTCAATGTGATATGGTTGCTGCAGAGAAATGGATCGGGGGTCAATCCACAGAACCATACGAGTAGCAGGGAGGATCAATGGAGTCCCCCTCCCCTCATCAACGTGATCTACCAGGATCATTGTCAGAAGAAGGTAAGCAAAATCAGTGAGGACCCCTTCCACCCCATGCACAGCATCTTCCAGCTGCTCCCGTAGGGAAAGAGATCCAGGAGGATCAGAGCCAGCACCACCAGGCTAAAGAACAGCTTTTTCCCATGGGCAGGGAGAATGCTGGACGACCGAAGGAACTGCTCGCACTGACCACCCGAAACTCTCATACTGACAAAACAGTATATAATTATATATTTGTACACATGCCGATGAATACTTGTCCTGCATATGTATTGTTTGTCTGTATGTGTGCTCTGTCTGGCTGTGTGCTAGCGTGTCTTGCACTGAGGACCGGAGAATGTTGCTTTTGTTGGGCATTACCAGTTGCCCCAATAAACACAAGGATGAAGACTGAGGGGAGCAATAGGCTTTATTGTCCAGAAGACTTGAGTTGGCCCGGATCCAAGCTAGGGAAGTGCAGGGAAGGGAGAGGTAGCCCAATCTTTATGGCCTGGGTCCCAGGGGAGAGTGTCATCAGGGGGCAGCCCAGCCCGAGCCTTTAATGGCCAATAAGTGCATACAATCCATACCATTACAGCTTTGTAAGGTTGTACTTGTACAATCAGATAATAACAAACGACTTCATGTGAAAATAAATATTCAAGCACACAATTTTCCTTGGAATGTAATCCCTTCACATATTTATTCTAATCACCTTGATTAAACAAAAAGGCAGTGCATCATAGTGTGAATTTACTTTATTGATCTTTTGCTAAAGCCCTCTTTAAAATAGCAACAATATTTCAGTTTCCTGAAAATATGGCAGGGACAGCACTGATTTTAAATGTAGAGCACAATTTACGACCCAGCCAGTGTAATTGTTTCCGACTTAAGATTACTTGCAAAAGCAATCTTGCACGACCGATAGATTGACTCAGCAGAAATAACTCATTCTGGCTGGTTACATCACTGTCTGGTTCGGAGGTGCCAGCGCGCAGGACAGGAGAAAATACTCCAGGGGGTTGTTGACTCGGCCTGTGGCATCACGGGGCACCAGCCATCACTCCACCCAGGACGTCTACATGAAGGCAGTGTCTCAAGAAAACAGCCTCTATCCTCGAGGACCCTCACCACCCAGGTCACACCCACCTCACGTTGCTCCCATCGGGAAGAAGGGGCAGGAGCCAGAAGATGAGCAGTGCTCAGCGGCACGACGACAGCTTCTTCCCCTCCGCCGTCAGATTCCTGAATGATCAATGAACCACAGACCTCATTTATTAAGGTGGTTTATATAAATGTTGGCATTGTGATGCCGCAGCAAAGCAACAAATTTCAGGATGATCGTTTCTGATTCTGAACTCAATGAATATCTCTTCCGTAAGGCTACTCAGTTTCCACCAAAATGACCCTCCACTAATTCTTTTCTTAAACCCTTGTTATGTACAGTAAAACACCTGGCATGCAGCATCTATGGGGACTGATAGATGCTGGATAAGTGTATTTACCGGTTGCTTGAGACTCACCCTAACGATGCCGAACTAATACACCTGCATTAAGAAAAAATATTTAAAAGACCAAAATAAGCTTCTTCCCAGGGGCAGTGATTGACCAAAGGAACTGCTCACCCTAACCATCCAAGGCTCTCATATGTACAAAATAATATTTATTTATTTGTATAGATGAAATACATGTCCTGCATATGCACTGTCTGTATGCGTGTTACGTCTGGTTGTGTGTCTGTGTGTCTTGCACTGAGGACCAGAGAACGCTGTTTCCTCAGGTTGTACGTGAACAATCAGACGTCAATAAATTTGACTTGACAAAACTATACTGTACTTACAATGAACAAACTGCACTTGCATGAATATATGAATCTTGAAGCGTTTTACTTTATTCTGACATTCTTTGAAAACATTTAACCATCGCTGCATCTGCAGATTCCTCCCCCTACACAGAACCGCCTGAAAGACAAACAATAACATTATATATAATTAACCGCAACCCCCCACCAAGTTCAGGGATAAAACCTCTGACATGGGGCAACTCTTACTATGTATATCTCTTTACTGTACTATGATAAGGCGACACTTTATGAGATACACCGCAATGGCGAGCGGCCTCAAACAGCGACGCCATTGCTGTTTCACACAACTTTATTCAAACAGCGGCTATGAGCAAAGCCTGACCAAGGCCCTCCGCCGACTGAATACTTGCTCCCATCTTCACCAAAGGTTGACATGTTACTTCAGAGAACCATTACTTTTACAAGGTAATTTTTATCTATTATTTATTCCTATTTATTTAAAATGCTAACTTCATTTTCCTTGACTTTTTCCCTCCAGTGGTTTAATTGTATTATTACCATCAACATTCAAAGTGTCATTTTAAAAGAACATTATTCCCAGATGTTGTCCATCATTCCTTCCTTGCCATCCTTCAGAAGGTAGCTGTGGACTACATTCATGAATCATTTCAAAATATTTATGTAGATTTATTTTGTATTATATCTTCATATATATATCTGATTATTATCTGTGATTTGTCAGCGCAACATCATGTGCTGAAAGGTCTGTACTGTGTAGTAATGTTCCATGTCAGTGGTTCTCAACCTTTTTCTTTCCACTCACATACCACTTTAAGTATTCCCTAGGCCATCGGTGCTCTGTGATTAGTGAGAGATTGCTTAAGGTGGGATGTGGGTGGAAAGAAAAAGCTTGAAAACCCATTTTAATCATCCCTCGTTGACTCGTTATGTGCATGGTTTCAGAACTCCAAAGGAAATGGGCTAATGGCAATTTTTCTCGAGCAAAATATTTCAATAACAATTGGGTCTAGAGCAGTAGTTCTCAACTAATCACAGAGCACCGATGGCATAGGGATTACTTAAGGTGGGATATGAGTGGAAAGAAATAGGTTGAGAACCACTGCTCTATGTTATATTATGCTGTGTGTGTATGTGGATGCACCATGTTCTGCTGTCTCGTCTGGTTATGTGTGTAGAGTCAGATGATAATAAATTTGAACTTGATCTGCTTCCAGTTGCATTATTCCAATACCAAGAATTACTAGAAATGTGTGTGAGGTGTCCATAAGAATTTGGAGCAAGATCGTGCCAATCTGCCTCAAGCCTCTTTTGCTAAATACAAAAAAATCCTCACGGTTGATCTGATCACAGGGACAGCACAGTATCAGCACCTTCCGCCCCTAAGCCCACTGCTACCCAAATGCATCAATGAACCTACAACCCCTGTACATTTTGAAGGGTGGGAGGAAATCGGAGCACCCAGACATGGGGAGAATGTACAGACTGCTTGCAGACAGCACAGATATGAACCCCGGTCCTAACTGCTGGTGTTCAAACAGCATTGCACTAACCATGTCTTCCTGTGTTTGGCCTGTTTCCTATTCTGCTCTTTCTGACTATGGTCTTCTCCATTGTACCAATAAAGTTCAAGGAACTATTCATCTTCTGACTGAGCACTTTACAGCCTTCCAGACTCAACAGTGAATGCACCAATTTTAGATTATCATTCATTCCAATCTAGCACTCAAGTAATTGTTTCTCCTTCTTCCAACATATTGGAATTAATTCTACTGAACCAGGATATTGAAGACCCTCCTTCAGATAGTGCTACAAAGACCTATGATAATCTTTTATTTTCCCACCACAAAGAACAAAGTCCATTTTGGTTCTCTGATCATTCCATCAATCTCATGGCCTCATTTATTGTGTGGCAATCTAAGGTCTCACACATTCATACATTCACATGATTATTCCCTCAGGGTTGGTCAAGAAGCAACAAACTCTGAGCGTTTGCATCCCCCTCTGCAATTGGATCCTTGACTTCCTCATCGGAAGACCACAGTCAGTAAAAATTTGAAACAAAGTCTCCTCCTCTCTGATCATCAAGAAAAGTGCTTCTCAAGGATGCATGCTTTGCCCACTGCTCTACTCATTATACACCCATGACTGTGTGGCCAGACATAATTCCAATGCTATCTACAAATTTGCTGATGACATCACAGTTGTCGGCAGAATCTCAAACGGCAATGAGGAAGCGTTTAGGAGGGAGATAGATCAGTTCATTGAATGGTGTCCTGCCAACAATCTTGTGCTCAACGTTAGCAAAACCAAGGAGATGATTGTGGACTTGGAGGAAGTCAGGGGAACATCAAGGGCTCAGTAGTGGAGAGGGTCAAGAACTTCAAATTCCTGGGTGTCAACATCTCTGAGGATCTGTCCTGGAGCCTCCATGTTGAAGCAGTTGTGATGAAGACTCGCCAGCGGCTAAACGTTGTGAGGTGTCTGAGGAAATTCAGTATGTCACTGAAGATTGTCATAAACCCTGGCTCATTGCATCATTGCCTGGTATGGAGCCATCAACTCTGAGGACAAGAAATAACTTCAGAAGATCGTTAACTCGGCCTGCAACATCAAAGGCTCCAGACCTCACTCCATTGAGGACATTTACAAGAGGCGGTCTTTAAAAAACAGCTTCTATCCTCCAAGATTCCTACCACCCAGGCCATGCCCTCTTCACTCTGCAACCATCAGGAAAAAGGTACAGGAGCCTAAAGACAGGCATTCACCGGCACAAGGACAGCTTCTTCCCCGCTGCCATCAGATTCTTGAATGATCAATGAACCAAAGACACTGCCTTACTTTTCGTGCGCTATATATTTTTTTCTTTCAGAGATGTGTAGTAAGATGGTTATAATATGAATGTTTGAACAGTGACGCTGGTGCAGAGCCTCAAATTTCATGACTTGTTCATGACAATAAATTCTGATTCTGATTCTGACATTCACCAATTACAGGAAGGATGTAGATGCTTTGGAGAAGGTGCAGAATAAATATACCAGGATGTTTCATGGATTGGATAAAATGTCTTATGAGTAAAGTTTGACAGGTTTAGGGGGCTTTTCGCTTTAGAGCAACGAATAATGAGATTGTGGAGCGCTGTCGGTCAGAAGCAAACACACAAAACCTAAAGACTGTACAACAGGCTTTATTCGAAGTAAACCTCCACAGAGCTGCTGTGAGCTCTGAGACTGACTTCGAAAGGGCCGGCTCAGGCTTATATCCTGGAGGGTGATTGACACCCGACCGGGTGGGGCTTGGTCCATTCAGGTCGGCTGATTGACAGTTGGCCAGGTGTTGACTTGTCCCCATGCTCTTCTGCAGGTACAGAGGTTGCCCCCTGCAGTAGACTCAACAGAGGAGCATAGATAGAGTGGACAACCAGCACCTTTTTACCCTGGGGCAACCAGCGAAAATACCAGAGGACATCAATTTACAGTGAGCGGAGGAATGTTTAGGGGAGATGTCAAAGGTAGTTTTTAACACACACAACAAATGGTAGGTGCCTCGAATACTTTGCTGGAGATGGTGGTGGAAGCTGGAACGATGGGAGCATTTAAAAGATTGTTAGAAATGCACATGAAAAATGTAAGGAATAAAGGCTGAGAATGAGAGGTGAGGAAAAATGATTGTATCATAGGCTGAAGGCCTGTATTTTTCTGTAATATTCTGTTTTCAAACTCATTTCTGATATTCTGGCCACCCACGGAGTCTGATTAAAAGACTCGCTCATCTTTGGGATGTTGGGAAGAAGAGAGAGGACCCTCAGGACAAGGTGTAAACTGCACTTCATTAACACCAAGTGTCAGGAACGAAGGTGGGCTACTGAACCTGATTGCTCTGCCGCCCATTCTGTTCTGATCTCCTCCCCACCAAAGACCTGTCCCTCGATCTCTCTGCACCTCCCTCTCCCATTCATTCCAACTTTGTCCTGCTGCATGAGATATGCAGACAGAAATGTTAACTCTCTCTCCTCAGACGGCAGCAACGAGAACGGAGCATGCACTGGGTGGTGCGGATCCCTGATAATTGCTGCTGCTCTCCAATGGCAGTCTTCCATGTTGATGTCTTCAGTGGTGGGGTGAGAGCTTTGCCTGTGATGTTCCGGGCTGCATCCGTAACATTTATAGAGATTTCATCTCAGATGTATTGGTGCCCCCATATCATGCCTTGATTGCCTAGGAAAAGGAATCGACATATTAAAAAAACTCATCCCACCCCAGCCACAGACTGTTCTCCCCTCCTCCCATCACGTGTGAGCTCATGCACCATCAGACTTAAGGACAGTTTCTCTCCTGCTGTCATCAGACTCCTGCATGAACCTCACGCCAGGTGAATGATATTGCCTTTGCTCTGCACTAACTGATCTCTCTCTCTCTCTCTCTCTCTCTCTCTCTCTCTCTCTCTGATATTGTGCTGCACTAAGTAGATGTTGACTAGCAAGACTGCCCACAAAACAAAATCCTCACTGAACCTAAGACATTGGAGCATAAATAGGCTATTCAGTCCATCAAGTCTGCCCCGCCAATTAATCATGAATGATCCATTTCCCCACTCAGCACCACTGCCTGGCCCTCTCCCCATAACCTTTGATTCACTGGCTAATCAAGCCAGTCTCTGCCTTAAATGACCTGGCCTCCACAACCACCTTGGGCAACAAATTCCACAGATTTACCACCCTCTGGCTAAAGAAATTCCTCCTCATCTTTGTTCTAAGTGGACACCCTTCAATCCTGAAACTGTGCCCTCTTGCCCCAGACTCTCCCACCATGGGAAGCAACCTTTCTACATCCACTCTGTCCAAGCCTTTCAAGATTCAAAATGTTTCAATGCGATCCTCCTCATTCTCCAAAATTCCAACGAATACAGGCCAAGAGCTGTCAAATGCTCCTCATGTGATAACCCGTTCATTCCCGGAATCATCCTAGTAAATCTCCTTTGAACACTCTCCAATGTCAGCACATCTTTTCTTTAACGAGGAGCCCAAAACTGCTCACAATACTTGAAGAGAGGTCTCACCAGTGCCTCATAAAAGCCTCTACCTCACACTTTTATATTCTCTATTGCACTTAAAATAAATACCAGCATTGACAATAAACACATGACAATAAACTTGGATGGATTCCATCCATCAATGTGACAGAGCCAACCTGTTGTGTGGGACAATGGCTTCATTCTTACTGACCAGCATCATTTGGAGTAAAAGCACAAAATGCCGGAGAAACTCAGCAGTTTAAGCAAAGATAGCAAAGGTAAAAATACAGAACTGACATTTCGGGATTGAGCCCTTCATCAAGGTGTGAGAGAATGCCGGCAGGTATCTGAACAAAAGATGGAGGGGGGAGGTAAAGGCAGGAGGTGATAGGTGGAGAAGGGAGGGAGGGGACAGCAGCGAGCAGAGGGAGAAGGGATGGCAGGGTGGGTATGGGGGAAGGGAGGGGAGACCTAACAAGACTGGAAAGAGGAAGAGAAAGAAGGCGAGCATCATTTTAGCATCACTTGGAGGAGGATGTTAGGACTAAGAAAATGAAACAGAGGTGGCAAATAAAGAGAAAGAAAAGTTGGGAGTTAGACCTTGTAGGCAGCAAATCAGATAAGGATGATGTTGTGAATAATCAACATTGAGAAGAACCTGTACAAAACAAAGCAGATTTGGAATATGTAATATTTCTGCTTGTCAATCTTAAGGAGCCATGTCAATATCATTATCCCTTGTGCCTAAGGGAAAGAGATGAAGGGTGTCTGCTTAGAACAGAGATGCAGAGGAATTTCTTTAGCAAGGGGGTGGTAAACCAATGTAATTTGTTGCCAGGAGGCTGGGTCAATAGGTTTATTTAAGACAGAGATTTATTGATTCTTGCTTAGCCAGGTCATCCTAGGTCATGGAGAGAAGGCCGGGTCTTGGGGCTGAGGGGGGAAATGATGAAACAACAGATGGAATGTTAATTCATCCGTGCAAAAGACACCAAAAAACTTGGTACCAAAGCATCTCCTGACAGATTCTATGAGGTAAAAACTTATTTTTTTCCCATAAATAACAGACTGAATTCACACAAGTTCCTAAACTGAATGAGAAGAGATGATTCATGTTCCCGATATGGACTGCCTGCGACAAAAGGTAACTAATGTCTGCCTTGAGTTTAGTCATTCTACATGTTGTTTGCAACACTTCCTATTGCCTTTCAAATAACGTGGAGGTGCAGCCTGCCCATTTAAGGGGAGCTGAGGAGGAATTTCTCCTTTCAAATCATCGACATGGATTCTGCAGGATGGAAACAGTTCGAGTTCAAATTCAAGTTTATTATCATCCGATTGTACAAGCACAACCTGTCGCAACAGCGTTCTCCGGTTCTCGAAGCAAAAACATGCAGTTACACAACCAGACATAGCACACATATAGGCAATTATGCAGTACCTAGATACATATATAAAATTTAAATGGTCTCGGATGGTTTATAAAAGCAGTTTCTTTGTTCACTCAGCATTCAAAATGTACTGGGGGTGTCGGTTAATCAGTCATGAAGAACCTTGTGCGCTGTTTGAATGAAAGAAATGGAGTTCTGCATAGTGTATTTCCCCATTCAGCACCAACATGTGACTAGTTCCTGCCCACTGAACCTTCCAGGAGTTTGTCATTTTAAATTTTAACGTAAATTTGATTTTAATTTTAACAATGCAACGCAGTGTAAAGTCCTTCTGGCCGATGAAGCTCATGCTACCCAGTTAGTCCCAATTAACTTTATGTTTTGGAGGGTGGGAGGAAAGCAGAGCAGCAGGGGAAACCCACACAGATACGGGGAGAATGTGCAAACTCTTAACGAGTTAAGAGGAAAGCAGAGCAGCAAAGGATTCGAACCCGGGTCCCCGCCACTGCAATAGCCTTTCACTAACTGTGCGTCACCAAGTTAAAAAAAAGTCATTTCACACGCATGTCAATAACTGTACCATGTCTTATCACGAAAGGATCCATACAAATGCAAGTTTTGCTTTCTATTGGCACCCCTTGGAAGTCGACAGAATTGGCAACAGTTCCTCTATTCCCTGCAGGCGCTGCTCGTCCAGCTGAGTTTTTCCAGCAGATCGGTTCTGGCCATTTCTTTTTCCTCGCTGTGGTGGAACAATTTCAACTATTCAGAAAAGTTTGGATCGGGAAGGCTAAGGAGGGTCTGGGTGCAGGTCAATGGGACCAGCCGGAAAAATAGTTTGGCCTCAACTAGATGGGACAAAGAGCCTGTTTCTGTGCTGAGGTGTTCTATGATTCTGTGGTACCTTTGCTGTTTAACCAGAGGGTTGTGGGTTCAATCCTTGCTTCAGAGGTGTGGCGTCAAATTCAGGCAATCACTCACTCTGCGTGACACGGCACTGCTGCAATGTTAAATCAAGCTCCAGGCTCTCTGTCGGATGGATGCATCAGGCCACACTAAGTCAAAGACCAATCAAACTCTGCCCATTTTTTTGCTTAATATTTATAACCCAGGGATGGGAACTACAGTTCTTTGCTCTTACTGTTGATCCTTTAATGTTCTTAATATTAGAGGAGTCACAAAGCACAGAAAGGACCATTCGGCCCAACTCATCTATGCTGTCCAAGTTACTATTCTAGGCTAGCCTCATTTGCCTACATTTGGTCCTCAACCATCTAAACCCTTCCACTCCATATATCCATATAGAATTAGGAGCAGGAGTTGGTCGCCCAGCTCATCGAACCTGCCCCGCCTTTCAATAAGATCATGGCTGCTGTGTTGATGGACTCATCTCCACCTTCCTGCCTTTTTTCCCCATATCCCTACTATGTAAAAATCAATCCAGCCTTGTCTTAAATATATTAATTGAAGTGGCCTCCACTGCTTCAAGGGGCAGTGAATTCCACAGATTCACCACCCTATGGGAAAAGCAATTCCTCCTCATCTCCATCCTAAATAAACTACCCTGAATCTTGAGGCTCTGTCCCCGAGTTCTGGTCTCCCCCACCAATACAAACAACTTACCTACCTCTACCTTATCCATGCCTTTTATATGTTTCTATAAGATCCCCTCTCATTCTTCTAAGTTCCAGCGAGTATAAACCCAGATGATCCAATCTCTTCTCACAGGTTGACACCTTCATCTCTGGAATCAACCTGGCGAACCTCCTCTGCTCCCCACCCACTCCAAAGCCTTCCTCAAGTAAGGAGACCAGAACTACAAGCAATACTCCAGATGCTGCTTCACCAGCACCTTGTTCAGTTCCAGCATAACCTCCCTGCTCCGAAATTCATTCCCTCTGGCAATGAAGGAGATCACGCAGAGTTTTTGCAGGAGCTTTTACAAGAGTGCTCAAAGACTCATGATGGATTGTTATTTGCAAAAGGCAACAAATGTAACAACAGGCAGCTCTGTCTGGAAAAGAGCATTTACTGTCCGGAAAGTCATGTGGCAAGCAGAGAGAGATCAGTTCCAGAGGGACAAGTTGGCAAGCTTTGGAAGACGGCCTGGTCAAAGGAGAAGACTGGCTGTCTGGTGTTTCCCTTGGAATAGGAGAAACAGAAAGGAACTCTGTGGTGACCTGAAGCAAGAAAAACTCTCTCTCTCAGAAAACCAACAAGAACCCTTCTGAGTGGTAACTATTGACCTGTTAAGCACCAAAGCCTGGTGAACTTTATTAATGGTAACTTCTGTGCACAGTATAACAATTGCCTGCAACCAGTGAGATTGTGAACCAAAGATCTTTGTTGAACTTACACACACATTACACACACATGCACTTAGCATTAGAGGGGGGTTAAGTAGGTTAAATGAGTCAATAGAGATAAGTTAAAGTTTGATTCTATTTTCATGTTCAAAGATAATTAAAAGCATCTTTTGTTTAAGTAACCCTTTGTCATGGTGCATATCTATTGCTGCTGGGTTTTGGGGTCCTTTGGACTTGTAACAATACCGACTATATTTTCTTTATTCCAGCTAAGGACCACCCTCTGAATGAAAAAGTTGCCCTTCAAATATCGCTTACATCATTTTCGTCACAATCCCCACTAGCTCTGAAATTACTGACGCTGGGAAAGTGTATGTGGGCATTCAGGTTATCAGTACAACTCAGGCATTTATAAACCTCAATATAAGTGTGGTGATACACCACTAGCCTACTGCAGGGGGCGATCTCTGTACCTGCAGGAAGATCACCGAAGGACAGACCACACCTGGCCGGCTGTCAATCAACTGCATGGGCTATAATCCTGGGCCAGCCCCTCCTGAGCCAGTCACTCCAGAGCCACCAGTACAGCTACCACTGTAGCAGTCATTTAACTGAATAAAGCCTGTTGTACGGTCCTCAAGTTTTGTGCCTGCTCACTGCTGTATCAGGGCATCACAATAAGATAACCACTCAGCCCCCCAGACTCTGAAGAATAAAGACCTAGCCTATCTCAACACTTCCGATCCCTGAAATTCTCTAGTCCTGGCAACATCTTGGCAAATCTCCTCTGCACCCCTTGATCTGTTTCTCCCACGGAGGAGTGAATCTGTTGAATTCTCTGCCCAGTTAATTAGTAGAGGCCGCCTCATTCATTGCGCTCAAGCACGTTTTGAATAATTGAAGATTTATGGGGAGCAGACAGATAGGTGAAGCTGAGTCCATAGACAGATCAATCACAATCGTAATGAATATCAATGCAGGTTTGATGGGCCAGACGACCTCCTCCTGCCCTTATTTCTCATGATATCCTCCCTTTAGATAGGTGGCCAGAACTGCACACAATAATCCAAGTGTGGACTCACTAGTGGCTCGTACAGTTGTAACACGAGGTCCCAACTTTTGGCCTCAGTACCCTGCCAATCATGGTTTAGCTTCATGAATGAGATTTAGAATGAGGGCTGTCCACGTCTGCTGCAGGCTTGCTAGTGGTCGACGAGGCCAATGTGGGACAGACGTGCCCGGCTGCAAGCGAAATTCTGTTCTGAGTTTGGTGCTGCTGTGTCACGGTTCTTCCTCCATCCCCTTTTGTCCTCAACACCAGCCCTGCGTGCGTTCTCAAAGGAGGAGACAGACTGGTGAATGGTGTGTTACCAGGTCGCGTGATTGGAGGCCAGAGCAGACCCCTGGGGATGGTCAATGTGATGGGCACCAAGGGACTTCTTCAGAGTCCTCGTACTTATTTTTTGGAGCCCTTCTGTCATGCTGGCCAGTGGAGAGTTTGATGTACAGGCAGGCAGTGATCCTCCATTCTAGAGACGCCCCCTTCCCAGCATAGCTGTGTCTTTAACAACATGGTCTCGATGCTGGTAACCTTGGCCAGTTCGAGGACTTTAGTGTTGGCGGCGAAGTCACTCCAGTGGATGTTAAGGATGGTGAGGCGGGAGCGCTGCTGAAGTGCTCAAGGAGCTGTAGGTGGTGACGGTAGGTGACCCACGATTCGGAGCCATACAGGAGGATGGTCAATACAACGGCACTGTATGCCTGAACTTTGTGCCTTTCTTCAGATGCTTGTTGTTCCAGACTCTTTTGTCTAACCTGACAAATGCACTGTTGGCTTTTGCCAGTCTGTTGTCAGCCTCTTTAACAATCTTGACATCTGAAGAGATGGCACACCCCAGGAAGCTGAACTGGTGGACTGTCTTCACTCAATCACCCTGCCAATACAGCTCATGTAACCACTCATACGCCCTGAGGAACTGTGAGGACTATATCTAGTAAAGAGGGATACGGATTGTGCTAATATGGTAACAGGGAACTGAAGGCAGGCCCAAGGGTTGAGCCATGGAATATAGCAATGACAGCATCCAAGTTGCTTCAGGAACACAATTAATCGTGTTATAAGGTTCACCCTTTGCTGTAATAGGAAAATGAATTTTCTGTTAAATAAGTTGCAATCATAACATTCACTATTGTTCTCAACAGAAATTTAGGTGCATTGCTAACTAAGTTCAACTTACAGATAAATAAATTTCCTATTTTGTAATCAGCCTTTATCTTGCCAATAATGTGAAACACAAAAATATACAGTTGCTGTGATTGTAATAAAAACACACCGAAACGCTGGAAGAACTCAGCCGATCTTAACCATATAACCATATAACCACTTACAGCACAGAACAGGCCAGTTCGGCCCTACTAGTCCATGCCGTAACAAATCCCCACCCTCCTAGTCCCACTGACCAGCACCCGGTCCATACCCCTCCAGTCCTCTCCTATCCATGTAACGATCCAGTCTTTCCTTAAATGTAACCAATGATCCCACCTCGACCACGTCTGCCGGAAGCTCATTCCACATCCCCACCACCCTCTGCGTAAAGAAATTTCCCCTCATGTTCCCCTTATAATTTTCCCCCTTCAATCTTAAACCATGCCCTCTAGTTTGAATCTCCCCCACTCTTAATTGAAAAAGCCTATCCACATTTACTCTGTCTGTCCTTTTTAAAATCTTAAACACCTCTATCAAGTCCCCTCTCAATCTTCTACGCTCTAGAGAAAAAAGCCCCAGTCTGCACAACCTTTCCCTGTAACTCAGACCCTGAAATCCTGTCAACATTCTCGTGAACCTTCTCTGCCCTCTCTCTATTTTGTTTATATCTTTCCTATAATTTGGTGACCAAAACTGTACACAGTACTCCAAATTTGGCCTCAGCAATGCCTTGTACAATTTCATCATAACCTCCCTACTCTTGAATTCAATACTCCGATTTATGAAGGCTAACATTCCAAATGCCTTCTTCACCACACCATCTACCTGAGTATCAGCCTTGAGAGTACTATTTACCACAACTCCTAAATCCCTTTGTTGCTCTGCACTCCTCAATTGTCTACCATTCAATGTATATGACCTATTTAAATTTGCCTTTCCAAAATGTAGCACCTCACATTTATCTGTATTAAATTCCATCAGCCATTTCTCAGCCCACACCTCCAGCCTTCCTAAATCACATTTTAATCTACGGTAATCTTCCTCACTGCCCACAACACCACCAATCTTTGTATCATCCGCAAACTTGCTCATCCAATTCTCCACCCCTACATCCAGATCGTTAATATATATAACAAATAATAGTGGACCCAGGACCGAACCCTGAGGAACTCCACTAGTCACCGGCCTCCAATTGGACAAACAATTTTCTACCACTACTCTCTGACACCTCCCATCCAACCATTGCTGAATCTATTTCACTACCTCCTTATTTATACCTAATGCCTCCACCTTTTTTCCTAACCTCCTGTGGGGAACTTTGTCAAAAGCTTTACTAAAGTCCAAATAGACAACATCCACAGCTTTCCCTTCATCAACCTTTTTTGTAACCCCCTTAGGAGACAAGGAATTATTACCGATGTTTCGGGCCTGCGCCCTTCTTCAAGGAATAAGCAGAATAAGGCAGAAATGGAAAATCTCAAAAAGTCTCAGAATTTAGGCCCTTTCAATTTGCCATGTAAAATGGGGTTAACTGGGCATTTTGCATGGTTAGCGACCCAGTTTTATGTGGTGATTTGAAAGGGTCCAACCCGGTCAGAATCCAACCAGTGAAATGTACCTAAGCTGTCCTGCTCTGGCGACTTGAATGGGAAAATAGCCGACCCGGTTACTTTGGCGATGTCAGCAATTGCACACTGGTGTATCAGAGAAACCGCTGGCTGAGGTGCCGCTGCCATGGTCAAGTAGAGAGATTGCTTCCATGGGAAGAGAGAGGGGGCCACGATCAGGTGGAGAGAGAATGCTGCCATGGGGGGGTAAGTGGGGGAGAGGCCACGATCAGGGGGAGAGAGAATGCTTCCATGGGGGGTAAGTGGGGGAAGGGGCCACGATCAGGAGGAGAGAGAATGCTTCCATGGGGGGGTAAGTGGGGGGAGGGTCCACGATCAGGGGGAGAGAGGTTGCTGCCATGGGGGGGGTAAGTGGGGGGAGGGGCCACGATCAGGGAGAGAGAGGTTGCTGCCATGGGGGGGTAAGTGGGGGAGAGGCCACGATCAGGGGGAGAGAGAATGCTTCCGTAGGGGGTAAGTGGGGGGAGGGGCCACGATCAGGAGGAGAGAGAATGCTTCCATGGGGGGGTAAGTGGGGGGAGGGGCCACGATCAGGGGGAGAGAAATTGCTGCCATGGGGTGGGAAAGGGGTTGCCTCCAGATGGGGTCCACGATCAAGGGGAGAGAGGTCACTGCCGCGGGGGAGAGAGGTCATTGCTATGGTGGGGGAGAGGTTGCTTCCGCAGTAGGGAGAGAAATTGCTGCCGTGGTGGTAGAAACAGTGAGGGTGGTGGCTGACGGGGAGGGTGACTGACTTGGGGTGGTGGTGATTGACAGTGGGGATGGCGACTGGTGGCTGGTGGGGGAGACTGACTACTGATAGTTCCCTTGTGTGCGTGACGTATCACTTTCTGCATCGTCGCGGGGGTGGGATCCCCTTTAAATTGCTGGATTGGCGATTTAATGGGTAGATCCCCCTGCGACTTCGCTCCAGTAATCACACCCAGTTCTCGGGGAGGGGCAGGGCTTCCCAGGTGCTGCAATTTAAAAAGGGCAATTGCTGGCTCTGGGAGGAATCCAGACCAACAAAAGGTCTTAATTGCATATTAAGGGACGAGATAAGAATTGATCGTGTTTGTACAAAAGGAGATGGAAGTTTGGGGAGGGCGACAGGGGAAGAAGTGGGGCGGGGTGGGGGGGGGGGGAAGGGGGTGCTTTAACAAAAGCCGGAGAAGTCAATATTAATGCCAACCAGTTGGAGGGTGCCCAGTCGGAAGACGAGGTGTGGTTACTTCAATTTGCAGATGGTCTCAGTCCGGCAGTGCATGAGAACCGTGTCAGCAAGGGAATGGGTTGGGGAAAAGAAATGGGGAAATTTAAATTTAGATGTACAGCACGCTAATAGGCCCTTTCAGTTCACGACCCCATGCCACCAAATTGTCCTATAATCCTCAATAGTGTTGAAGGGTGGGAGGTGTCGTGGAACCACTGTGTAACTGTCAGTGTTGTCTAATACAAATGTATAGCATGGGCTGGCCTGGCCCTGTACCTGTGACTCCTCGCCTCAGAATTCACATAAAGGCGCTAACGCCAAAACCCCGCCCTCGGTACCTGCCTAGCAACATGTTCTAGTCTGACATGAATCATGATAGCATATCAGGAAGAAATGGGAGACCCCGGAGAAACTCATGCAGACGGTGGGAAGGAAAACGTACAAGCTCCTTATAGACAGTGCAGGATTTGTGTCCATTGAGAGAATAAAACCTATACCAAAATGATGCTCAGGCGATCAACTTTGACTGTGTGTATCAGTTTTAATAAATCATCTGTTGTTTCGAACATCAATTTTGCATGGTTTTTCTATTTTGCTCCGGCACTGACCAATGGAGCCTAATGCCCCAAACGTCTTCAATACCCTGTCCATTTGAGTGGCCACTTTCAGGGAGTTGTGCATCTGTACCTCTTGGTTTGTCTGTTTCCAACAACAATGTTACTACTTCTCATTCATTTGTTTTGGAAAACCACTCACCCCTCAAGTCAAGTCATGTTTATTTGTCACTCATATCTTAAGCAGTGAAAATGAGAGAGTGTTTCTCCAGACCGTGGAGCTGGTTATTTACATGGATAAATTACATCAGAAGCTTTTTTTTATAAATATCGTATCACTTATAAATATATTACACAGGCTAGCTCTCTGTATCCCCGGAGTTCAGAAGCCTCACGGATTGGGGGAGAAAGCTGTCTCGTAATCTGGTCATGAGGGCCCAAACGCTTCAGTACCTCTTCCTGGGTGGCTGGAAGGAGAATAGATTGTGAGAGGGGTGTGTGGACTCCTTCATGATGTTTATGGTTTTCTGCAAACAATGGCCATTATAAATGTCCATCATGGCAGGGATGGAGTGCAAGTGATTCTCCCTTTATTATATTGACCAGCATTGAATAATTGATTTGAGTTTATTCATCCCTGGGTTCAGTTGTTAGTAATCCCAGCATTTATTATCCATCCCTGAACTCAGCAAGAGTGTTAAAAGTCAATCAGGTTAAAAAATTTGGAGTCTCGCAAGGCCCTGACTGTTTAATGATGGCAAATTTCCTTCCTTCCCTCCCTGCAGAACCTTAATGATTGACAGCCCAGCGAGAAGAGCTGCCGCCCCACGATTCCAGCAACTCTGGTTCAAGTCTGACCTCCAGCGCTGTTGCTGTGGAGTTTGCATGTTCCACCTGTGACTGTTTGAGATTCCTCTGCACGCTCCAGTTTCACCCACATCCCAAATGATGCACAGGTTGGTACGTTACCTTGCCACTGAGAATTCCCCCTAGGTTTTAGGTGAATGATTAGGATCTGGTGAAACTCCGTGGGAATGTGGTGAGATTAAAATAGGTCTCGCATGACTGTGCGCTCAGTGAGCCAAACAACATAGAACATAGAACAGTACAGCATAGTACTGGTCCTTTGGCCCTCGATGTTGTACCAACCTATACATTCTTTCCTCTAAATAAATAGATAAAATACTAAACCCTCCCTACCCCATCAACCTCTATTTTCCTTTCATCCATGTGTCTGTCTAAGAGTCTCTTAAAAGCCTTTAATGTTTCAGCCTCCCCCACCACCCCCAGCAAGGCATTCCAGGCCCCCACAACTCTCTGTGTAAAAAAAAACACACCTGATGTCTCCCCTAAACGTCCCTCCCTTCACTTTGTACACATGTCTCGTCTCCATGTGGTACGACTGAATCAGACAGGCTTTTACAACTATCCAATAGTTACAGTTTTTCTGTAATTACTCCATTTCTCTTTTTTTTTAGCTTATATTTATTTAATGAGTTGAATTTACACTTCCTTGGCGGGATTCGAACTCTACACCCTCCAGAACTTTGGCTGCTGTAGAATTGCGCTGAAGGTAGCTCGAGCTCAGCTCATTCAGATAAACAACGAAAAGAGTGATCTTAGATATGTTTATGACCAAAATATGTATTCCAGGATCAAAATAGTGCAGGCAAATATATTTGAAAAAAAAAATGCACTAAAAATAGCTGAGAGAGGGATTAAAAACCCTCAAGGGGCTGAAACATCATTTTGCTGGGTTGCAGCCTCCACTGGAAATAGTGAGAGAAAAGAACTGAAGAATCATCGAACAGAGTTGCATTCCTTAAAAGGGACTTTACTTCTGAGAGAGTGAGTAACACAAAATTTGAATGACCTCTCAGTCCCATGAGGTATTAGTATTCTAACAGTAACTTGGCATTATTTTACATGAAGGCACATTGAGCATGGAATGAATTATTCTGTGCTTTTCTTAAATGAATAATTCTCATGTAAACAGCATTGAGATTGACATCTGAAATCGTTCACGAACCTCGAAAAAGAGCAATGAAAAATAACGGTCCAAGCTCTTAAAGGTGGGTTAGAGGGAAATTTTTGAAGTTGCCCTGAAGCGATGTTTTAAATGAAAAGAAACAGATTGAGCCATGAGAAAGAGAATGGGGACTGACAGAGGTTCGTAAAACGGTGCAAGAGCATCAACTTCAGTCTGCACGAAGACAAGGCAAAGAAGATGATTGTAGGGCAGAGGTTGACCACTGTCCAAGGGAAAAGTGAGAGCTGTACAATCCAACAATCACTGGGGGATCGGAGGTGGAGAGGCTGAGCGAATTCAGGGCCTTGGGAGTCGCTGTCGGAGGATCTTTCCTGAACCCGGCACACTAACGGCATTGTGAATAAAGCATGTCAGCTCCTTTACTCCCTCAGGAGTTTGCGGAGATTTGGTGTGACACCAGAAACCCCTGGTAAATTTCTACAGGGGTGTGGTGGAATGTGTACTGACCGGCTGTGTCACAGTCTGGTACGGGGACATTAATACTCCTGAACACTTCCGAACGAGGTCGAGAAGGGCAAGGCTGCCTATTGAGAGTGGCTGCATCATCTCATAATAAAGCAGGAGTGAATCATCGGGCTGGATGTCAATACCGAGGCTCATCGAAACAGTCGAGGAGATCACGGGGGTGTCACTTTCCTCTATTGATGCATTTACTAAAGGTGTCACTTAAAATGGCTCCATAATTATTGAGGTACCGTCCTGTAACCAAGTCAACAAAATATTTATATATACAGGTAGTCCCTGACTTAAGATCGTAATTGGGGCCGAAGGGTCGGTCATATCTTGGAATGGACGTAAGTCAGAACTTCACCCCCCTGCGTGGATTATTGAAGTCTTAAAGCAAACCTTTTGATCTCATGTTGTATTTGACAAAGTACAACAGGGCATGTAAGAGCCAAAATGTGTGCACTCACTTTGTTTGTCAGCATCCAGGGTCCATAGGCTGGGCGTGGCCATCTTGATTCCTGTGCGCAAGCGCGACTCAGTGGCTGGCACGTGCGCAGTGGATTCGTGTACGAGAGTTCAGTTGGCGCATGGGCAGTGAGTTCACGTATTGGAGTTCGGTGAGAGTTAAGGGCCCTGACGATCTTGAATTCGTGCCCTTAATTCTCACGCATGCGCCAACCAAACTCCCGTACATGAACCCACTGCGCATGCGCCAACTGAGAGGGAGAAGGGTGGAGAGCTGATGGAATGGAGTCAAAGGGATAGGGAAGAGAGGGAGAATGGGGAGTGGTCTAGTAGAAACCGGAGAAGTCGATGTTAATGTCATCTGGTTGGAGAGCGCCCAGATAGAATATTAGGTGTTGCTCCTCCAATTTACGGTTGGCCTTGGTTTGATAGTGCACAAGTGATAGAATCTATGGTGCGCCGTGGTGCAGCAAACAAACACAAGACTCGAGAAGACTGTTCTAAAGGCTTTAATCAGCTTTAAGTACAAGACCAGGTCTGGTAGCCCCTGGTTTCACGTGCCCAACTGATTTAGGAAAGGGCCGGCTCGAGTCTTTATATGGGCCGGTGATTGACAGTCAGCATGGTGGGGCCAGCCTCCCAGGTTGCCTACCTGCAGGTACGGTGGTTGCCTCCTGCTGTATGCTGATAGGACTGCAGTTATAGTAGTGGTTGTATCACTACAGAATCTGAAGATGTTGATGAGATGAGGGGGAGAATCAATTAATGAGGTGAATGTAGAATGAACACAAATGGGTGTTTGGAGGTGAGTTCAAGTTCAAGTTTATGATCATCTGATATACAATCCAATGAAACAGTGTCTCTCTCCCCGGCGAATGCACAAAAACACACAAACCACAGTACATAAAGGATCTCCTTGAGCCCTATTTTGACAATGTTGCCAGTAAATGTCACCTATAGAGGAAAGGGAGAACCTAATGATCCTCTTGGCTGTTTTAAGGATCCTCTGCGTAGATTTCTGTTCCGATGCTTTGTGGCTACTGGATCCTACAGCGATGTAGCCAAAGAGGACACAATTAACTGTGCGCCTGTAAAAGACTAGTGGGGGCGGGGGGGGGGGGGGTGTTGTTGGAAGCCATGGCCTCCTCAGCCCCTTTAGGAAATGTGGACATGATGGGTCAAAAGACCTATTTCCTTGCTTTATTTCTCTCCATTACTTTGCTGAATGCAAAGCTCGAGCCTCAATCCAAACAGCAAAGGTAAAAAGAAAATCTTTCAAAATAGCTGTACCAAAAATAGCACGGAGACAGATTTACAGCCATATCAGTAGCTCGTGCGTCTGAGTGGATGAACTTGCGCAATAATGACAGTAGAGGAAAGTTGTGCTTTTTCATTTTCTTTCCTGTGTGTGAGCTGCTCATTCTTTCCTCATGCACATTATTCCCCAAGACGACCCCAAGGTTCCTCTGGTTTCTTTTGAGTTCCCACAGGTAGGTGGGTTGGAAGGTTAATGGGCAGTGTTAAATCCCCCCTCCTGTGCAGGTGAATGGTGAAATCAGGAAAGAGTTAATGGAAATGAAGGGATTTAAAAAACAAAATAGCCCAACGGGGAGCTGAGGTAAGTGGGCATTTGCTCGTTGGTACCAACTCAGAGGGCTGAATCTAACGGCTCAGAATGAGGCATCGGCTTTTCAAAGATGGAGATGAGATGAACTGTCTTCACTCAAAGGCTAGTGAATCTTTGGAATTCTTTACCCTGGAGAACTGTGGATGCTCAGTCAATGTGTTATTTCAAAGCTGAGACTGATGGATTTTTGACAGAAAGGGAATTAAGGGCCAAGGGAATCAATGAAGGAAACTGGAATTGAGGTAGGTCACCCTTGATCGTTATAAATGGAAATGGACAATCAAAAGACCAGAGGGTTTTTTTTTACTCCTGCTCAGAGAGATTTCCTCTAGGCATCAAGTTGTCAAAGACTGCATTAAGGGCCTCGGCAGTAGGTTTGCTCAAATCTTCTGAATTGTTTCATTTCAATTCAATTCAACTCAACTCAGCTCGACTCAACTCAGCTCAGCTTGACTCAGCTCAGCTCAGTTCAACTCAGCTCAACTTAGCTCCTCACCTCAGCCCAGCTCAGCTCAACGCAACGCAGCTCGACTCAGCTCAACTCAAATCAGCTCAGCTCAACTCAGCTCAGCTCAACTCAGCTCACTTCAACTCAGCTCAGCTCAGCTCAACTCAGCTCAGCTCGACTCAACTCAGCTCAACTCAACTCAACCCAGCTGACTTCAACTCAACTCAAAACTCATTTCCAATCAACTCAGCTCCATTTCAGTCTATTCCACTTCCTTCCATTCCATTCATCCAATATACATTCCACTGTCAAAAAGCCACAAGCCAGGAGTGTGATGGATCTCTCTCCGCTTATCTAATTGAATGCAGTTCCAGCAACATAGAAGATGGTTCACCCAATCCTGGGATAAAGAATAGGAACATGCATATTCTGGCCAACGGAACATTCCATCCCTTGAAATGGTTCCATTGTTCAGTGAAATCAGTGATTGTGACTGCATTGTCACCTAACTCCTTCGACCTTCCATGGAGTCACAGATTTATACAGAATGGAAGCATGCCATTCGGTACAAATCTACTTGTTAACTGCCCATCTGAGGCAGTTCATGCGTTTACATTTGCCCTATAACCCTCTGTACATTTTCTCTCAAATGCCTTTTAAATGTGGTCATTGTGTCCATCTCTGCCACTTCGTCTGACACCTCAGCTCAAGAATCATCCATCTTTTGTGTCAAAGAGCTGCCTCCTCATCTTTCCCTTCTCACCTAAAACCTATGCCCTTAAATTCTTGATTCCCCTGCCCCGGGAAATAAATTATGATAATTTATCCCCTTACCAGGAAATTATCATCCTGACTTGGAAAGATAACACCATTATAGCAAGGCAGCATGGTTAGCGTGTCCATGGATAGCGCGATGCTGTTACAGCGCCAGCGAACCGGGTTTGAATCCGGTGCTGTTCTCAAAGAGTTTGTACATTCTCCTTGTGTCTTCCTCTGGTCGCTCCAGTATCCTTCCACATTCCAAAACGTACAGGGGTTGTAGGTCAATTCTGTGTAATTGGATGAAAGGGCCTGTTATAGGCCCTTCAAGCCTGCACTGTTAATTGGGTGTAAATTGGGTGGCATGGACTTGTGAGCTGAAATGGCCTGTTACCATGCTATATTTCAAAAGTTTTTTAAAAATTATGAAAATAAAAAAATAGGTGCAGGATTAGGCCATTTGGCCCTTCATATCTACACCACCATTCAATATGATCATGGCTGATCAGTACCCGATTCCTGCCTTCTCCCCATACCCCCTGATCCCCTTAGCCACAAGGGCCAAATCTAACCTACCCTTAAATATTGACAAGGAACCGGCCTCAACTACTTCCTGTGGCAAGTAATTCCACAGATCCACCACCCTCTGAGAGAAGAAAATTTTCCTCATCTCAGTCCTAAAATACTTCCCCCTTATCCTTAAACTATGATCCCTGGTTCTGGTTTTTCCCAGCATTGAAAACAACCTTCCTGCGTCTAGTCCGTCTAAATCCTTAATAATTTTATATGTTTCTGTAAGATCCCTCCTCAATCTTCTAAATTCCAGAGAATACAAGCCTAGTCGATTCAACCTTTCTTCATATGCAAGTCTTTCCATCCCTGGCATCAGCCTAGTGAACCTTCTCTGCACCCCCTCCATGGCGAGGATGTCCTTCCTCAGATAAGGCGGCCAAAACTGCACGCAGTACTCCAGGTGTGGTCTCACCAAGGCCCTGTACAGCTGTAGTGGGATCTCCCTACTCCTGGACTCAAATCCTCTCGCTATGAATGCCAGCATGCTGTCTGTCTTTTTTTTAATTTAAAATTTTAACATTTTTTAAAAATATAAAAAATTGGTTCATCATCTGGGACTATATCATGGGAATGCCTCCCCAACAACACTGCAGCATTAACATTGACTTGTCCAATTTCCATTAACCATATAACCATTTACGGCGCGGAAACAGGCCATGTCAGCCTTTCAAGTCCGCACCGGTTCACTAGAACTCCAACCCTCCCACTCTCCGGCCATAACCCTCCAACCCCCTCACCTCCATATACATATCCAACCTTCTCTTAAATGACAGAAAGGACCCTGCCACAACTCTCTCATTTTGAAGATTAATGCCCTCTTCTGAATTATTCTCTATCCCTATCCCCCTGTCTCCTTTCCTCCAGCTGCTACCCCTTTCCCTTACCGTTCATATCAGAGAGCGACCCCCCATCACCTATCACCTTTTTTCTCTTCCACCCTCCCACCTATATCCACCTACTGTCTCTTCTTTGTTATCCAGTGCTCCTCCCACTGCCACTTCCTCCTGTCTCTCTTCTCCTACTCCCCCCACCACCCCTCTCCCCACCTGTTTATTCAGCTGCTTGACAAAGGGCCCAGGCTCAAAGCGTGGGTTACCCTTTGCTTCCAGCAGATGCTACGTGACCTGCTGAGGTTCTCCAGCATGTTTACATACTGCACTCGGACCTAGCAACTAGAAATGTACTTGTTTAACTCAAAATTCCTAAAACAGATTATCTAGGGATATTGTGCAATTGAGTTCCATTACATTACATCTCTGACAACTTTAAAAAAATAATTCACAAATTTAATGAGCTCGGGGAAATGTGAAAGTCATGAAACAGGCAATAGAAATTCAAATCTATTTTGCTTTTTTAAATTCTACTCTGTTTGGCTTTAATTCCCCAGTGGACAACCACACAAAAAAACCCAACTCTTTTTCTCAGTTCATTAATTCATAGGCTCTGGATGTCACTGGCAAGGCCATCTACCATTTATCCCTCAAAACCTCCTAACTTTGTCAACTATCTCAGTGGGCAGTTGATTCAACCACAAACGCAAACCCCTCTCCCCTCCAACTAATACTCACGCTGCCCTGGAAATGTAGTCGAGGTATTAAAAGGTTCACCCCTCTCCAGTCACTACTGTAGGTTGTATGGGATATCATGCCACCAGGTTCAAGGATAGTTTCTTTCTCAATGTTGTCAGACTCCTGAATGAATCTCACATGATCACATAATCATGCTGCCTTTGCTTTGTGGCAACTCATCGGCACGGTAAGCGCAGCGGCTATCGCAATGCTGTTGCAGTGCCAACGACCGGTGTTCGAATCCAACGCTGTCTGTAATGTGTTTGAACATTCTCCCCGTGTTTGCACGGGTTTCCTCCGGGTGCTCCCGTTTCCCCCCATCCTTCACAAACGTACCCCATTCATAGTCAATTGGGGTAGCACAGGCTTGTGGGCTGAAAGGACTTGTTACTGTGCTGGTTGTCTGAATTTTTAAATAATATTAACTCTGAACTCTTTGCCTTACTTGTGGTGGTCTGTATGCTATGTCTCATTGGTCATCTCGCAATCCAAACTCCATCACCGTGCAGTGAGCTGGAATTCCCTGTCTGAGTGTTGTTCGGACAGCTGGGTGCACTATTGTATCTACCAGCCATTGATTGTAAGCTATAAAAAGCACGTTTGTACTCCTCGCTTGTCGCTGAGCGCAATCAGTCATGTTACACACCACATCTGGGTAAATATGACAATGAACTTGAACTTGGAGCTTGGAAAATGTAGGTCAGAGCAGATAAACCCAGCACATTTCCTCCCCACCACAGAACAACATTAATAAGCCAGAAGGTGTGTTGAGAAATAATCTGATGATCAGCATTACTGAGTTTATTGACTCCAGATTAATAATAAGCACCTGAACTTAACTTACCCCGCTGCAATAGTGGGATTTGAACTCACCACTGTGCATCAGCAGGTTGTATCTCTGGATACCAGCCGAGCAACTTAACCGCTATGCCCCATATATTTTTTTAGACTCACAAAATTCCTCCGCCTTACATTTCCCATCAATCACTTTGTCAAAGCTTTGATATGACCTTGCCGACGAGCAGTTAAAACGTGCACCAGTATTTCCAATTTTTCACATCAAAAGGCAACTTCATTAGAAGAGGAGAACATTATCTGCAGAAGCCATCTCCTGAGCATAATCCATCCACCACGGAGGTAATGGGCCTGCAGATATCTATTCAGGACATTGTGCATTGGATGAAGTTCATACTTCAGTCTCATCATGTCCTTTACAAGAATCTCATAAAGCAAGCTATTATTCTTAGCTATCATTCCACCAGCTTTAGAATTACTTTTATTTTTACAGTGACCTGTTTAATAACAGGGCATCCTCGCAAGCTGTTTGTCATCACAGAACCTTTATATTGAAGAGGAAAAGACTCACATTTACAGAGAGAGAGAAAAAAAAATCAGACAGAAAGAAAGATGTTACAAACCTCCAGACACATTATTTTTCCCAAGGCAGGAAAGGTTTCAGCCATTTTTGGGGATTGCAAGTATAAACAAATGTGTTGATGACCAGTTCATTTATGTCAACATTTCATGCCACATAGAACCATTGAACAATACAACTCAGAAACCATCCCTTCGGCCCTTCTAGTCTGCGCTGAACTGATCCCACTGACCTGCTCCTGGACCATATCACTCCAGACCCTTCCTGTACGTGTACCTGCCCAATATTTTTTTTAAATGTCAAAGTTGAGCCTGCAAAAATTATTCCACACCCCCACTACTCTCTGTGTGAAAAAGCTACCCCTAATGTTCCCTTTAAGCTTTCCTCCTTTCACCCTCAACCCATGTCCCCCAGTTTGTATCTCACCTAACATCAGTGGTAAAAGCCTGCTTGCATTTACACCAGCTATACCTATCATAATTTTGCATACATCTCTCAAACTTCCCCTCAATATTTCAGGGAATAAAGTCCGAACCTGTTTAATCTATCCCTGCAATTCAGTACTTCAAGTCCTGGCAACACCCTTGCAAATCTCCTCTGTGCTCTTTCCATCATTCGTATCCTTCCTCCCTGTAGTTAGGTAACTAAAACTTAACACAATACTCAAATTTGGACTCAGCAATGTCTTATATAACTTCATCATAGCATCCCAACTCCTCTACTCTACCTGTGATGCCTAACTCAAGGAATTAGGCATCTGCAGTTCCATATCCCTCTGTTCTACTGCACTCTTCAATATTCTATCATTTACAGCCTATATCCTACCTTGAATTATCCTTCCAAAATGCAACTCCACAAAGCTGTCTGCATTAAATTTCATCTACCATTTTGCATCTCATTTTTCCTGTTGGTCCAGATGCTTCTGCAAGGTTTGAAGGCCTTTCTCACTGGCCCCTTTGCTTTTTCTTAACTGCTGTTTTGAAAAGTAAGTTATAACCAAATATCCCTTATTGAGAGGTGGCATGGTTAGGTCAATGCTATGACAGCCCAAGAGACTCAGGTTCAAACCCAGCACTGTCTGTAAGTTGTTTCTACGTTCTCCACGTGTCTGTGTGGATTTCCTCTGAGTGCTTTGGTTTCCTTCCAACCCTCAAAAATGTACGGGGATTGCAGGTTAATTGAAATATTTGGGCGGCACGAGCTTATGCAATGGAAGGGCCTAAAACTGCACTGAACTGTCTCAATTATATTAAACCTACACTTAGACATGGAAAGTCAAGTGATTGCAGATCCAGAAATCTGGAGCAAAAGATACCCAAAATGTCAGAAAAATTCATTGGTTGTGAAGCATCTGTTGAGGAAAATCAACAGCTGGTATTTTGGATTAAGATACCTTTATGGACTGAGAAAGGAGAGGGAAGACAAGCAGTATTAATGAGAAGAGGGGATGGAGTCATTTGAGGATAGACGACTGAAGGATAATGGGTAGAGAGAACCAAGTGATCCAATGGGATGGGTAGAATTGCGAGATGTAGGCAGGTGGAAGCCAACAAAGTGGGTATAAAGCTCAGATAGATCTGAGAGAGGGGAGGAGAGACTAAAGGTGGTGATATCTGTTGAAGGAAGAAGAGAGATGGAACCAGTGGTCAGTGGTCAGATGGGAACAGTGGGGAAAGGGATGGGAAAAAGTTTGAAAACCAGTGTTTTAATCATACCTAACTGACTTGTTATGTGGAGGGTTTCATAGCTCCAAAGGAAATGGGTCAATGACAATTTTTCTCAAGCAAAGTATTTCAGTAAGAATTAAGTTCAGAGTAGTGGTTCTCAACCCATTTTTTCCCACTCCCAGTCCACTTTAAATAATCCCTTACAAATCACAGATCACCTATGGCACAGGGATTACTTAAGGTGGACTGTGAGTGGAAAGAAAAAAATGTTTGAAAAACCACTGGTATAAAACATTGACCTGGCCTGAGAATCTCTTCAATTTATGGAACATACGATACCTGCACTTTGCGATGATTTCAACTCAGATCCAAAAAAAACATAGGAGAAGAAATAAGCTATTCAGCCCATCGAGTCATTCATGAGCTGATCCATTTTCCCAGCCTACCCCACTGCCCAGCCTTCTCCCATATCCTTTGATTCCCTAGCTAATCAAGAACCCATTAATCTCTGTCTTAAATGCACCCAATGGCCTGGCCTCCACAACTGCCTGTTGCAACAAATTCCATAGATTTACATCCTTCTGACTGAAGCAATTTTTACACATCTCTTTTTTAAAGCGGATGCCCTTCAATCCTGAAGATGTGCCCTCTTGGCCTCAACTCTCCCACCATGGGAAACAAACTTTCTACATCCACACTGTCCACGCTTTTCAACATTTGAAATGTTGCAACGAGATCTCCCCTCATTCCCTTAAATTCAAACGAATACAGGCCAAGTGCCACCAAACGCTCATCATATTACAACTCCTTCATTCCCGTAGTCATCTTGTGGACCTCTTCTAAACCCTCTCTAATGTCAGCACATCTATTCTTAAATGGGGAGCTCAACACTGTTCACAATCAACCAAGTGAGGCATCACTAGTGCCATATAAAGTCTTACCATCCCTGTTCTTAAATTCTATTCCTCTTGAAATGAATGCCAGTGTTGCAATTGCCTTCTTCACCAATGACTCACCTGCAAGTTTATCTTCAGGGTATCCTGCATGAGGACTCCTGAGTCCCTTGGCATCTGGGTATTTTCAATTTACTCCCCATTAAGAAAATAATCTGCCCATTTATTTCTTCTACTGTTGTGCATGACCACATAACCATATAACATTTTACACTGCGGAAACAGGCCATATTGGCTCTTCGAGTCTGCGCCAATTCACTTGAACAATTCCACTAGTTCCCACTCTCCACCCATAACCCTCCAACCCCCTCACCTCCACGTACATATCCAACCTTCTCTTAAATGACAGAAAGGACCCTGCCGTAACTATCTCCTCTGGAAGATCATTCCATTCTGCCACCGCTGTCTGAGTGAAGAAGCATCCTCTAACATTTCTCCTAAAGTTTTGGCCCCTTACCCTTAACTTATTCCCTTTTGTTCCAACCTCCCCTGCCCTCAGGGGGAAGAGCCTACTCAAGTCTAGTCTATCTATTCCCTTCATAATTTTAAATACCTCTTTCAAATCCCCTCTCAGCCGTCTACGTTCCAATGAATAAAGTCCCAGTCTCCTTAATCTTTCTCTGTACTCTAGATGTGGTAAGCCAGGCAAAATCTTCTCTGCATTCTTTCCACCTTATCTATATCCTTCCTATAATTTGGAGACCAGAATTGAATGCAATACTCCAAACTTGGCCTCACCAATGCCTTAAACAGGGATTACTTAAGGTGGACTGTGAGTGGAAAGAAAAAAAAATGTTTGAAAACCACTGGTATAAAACGTTGACCTGGCCTGAGAATCTTCTCAATTTATGGAACATATGATACCTGCACTTGGCGATGATTTCAACTCAGATCCAAAAAAAAACATAGGAGAAGAAATAGGCTATTCAGCCCATCGAGTCATTCATGAGCTGATCCATTTTCCCACCCTGCCAGCATCACTTCCCAGCTCCTATACTCTATGCTATGATTTATGAAGGCCAGCTTGCCATATACCTTCTTAACCTTCTCTACATGGGAATCCACCTTTAAGGAACTGTGTACCATAACTCCAAGATCCAAACATTTTCCATACATTTGGATTTTGTTTGCCCATTCTCCTAATCTGTCTAAATCCTTCTGCAGCATCCACTTTTCCTCAACACTACCTGCTCCTGCCATCATACCACCCCCCCCCCACCCCCCCACTAGCACTTGATTCCTACTTAGGCTGGCCAGCTATGACCAGACACCTCCTGTTTGCAACCCATCTATTTGTAACGCAGTTGGTAATGAGAACAAGCTTCTTGTCACATGTGCAGTGAAATTCTTCCTTGCCACAGCCAAGCAGGCACTTCGTCAAAATAAATACTTGATGCAACTGTTTGTTGTATCCATCTTTCCTGATGAGACCAAATTAAATTGGAGTGTAAGCCATAATGAGGATTCTTCAATGGCTTGTAGATATAGACAGTCCGAGTGAATGGCAACAATATGATAGATGGAATATAATTACGGATGAATATTTGGTAGTCACACAGAAATAAGGAGTACATTTTTTTTTTAAATGGTGACAGATTCAGATATGTTCATTCCAAAAGACATTTAGGTGTCCTGGTCTATTCGTCCTTGAAACTTGTGCACAAGTGCAGTAGATAATTAGTAGGCAAATAATATGTTGTCTTTTATTGCCAGAGGATTTGTGTAAAGATGCCTTTCTATGACTGTGGAGGGCCTTGCTGAAACTACAGCATTTACTTCATAAAGAGGATATACTTGCTGTAGAGAAAGTTCAGCAAAAATGATGGAGTCATATTAGCAGGGATCGAGTTATTTAAGGTTGTTTTCTAAGACGTTTAGGGGAAAGGTACCTTATTGAAATGCTTCTGAAGGGCTTGAAGGGAGGATACATCTTCTGGGTGCAGAGTTGGCCATTTTTCTGAGGCAGACGTGAGGAGAAATTTGGACAAAAACAAGTAGACACATCCTGAGCACCACCATCCTCTGAGTAAGGAGACCTCACTCAGAGGGATGATGGATCCCTGCAGCAGCTGATTGTGTTCAAAACTGAGAAGGATAAGATGTTGTGCATCGAATGGATGGAGATATTGAATGGAGAAATGGAGGGCCAGCATTGAAATAGAAATTTGGGCACAATACATCAAGGTTCTATAGAGCAGCCATTCTTAAACAGAAGCCCTACAACTCCCCTCCCCATCCAGGGGATCACAGCACATTTAAGTAAAAGCCTTGTTTACTTTTCACTTCTTTACAAAGCAACATAATTTTCTTTTGTAGTCAGCAGAGAAGTACAGAAGAAGCCCAAACTTCACGGCTTCACTGGGAAGGGGACCTATAAACATTGAGCAGAAGCTTAAGGGGGTCATAGGCAAAAGAAAACTAGACTGTGGAAGTGAGGTTTTATTCAATCTACTCCCGGGTATCCTTTAATCATCTCAATTAGATTCACCTTTCAGCCTCTCTATTTCTAAGTTGACTAAAGGGATGTTCAATTCAATCAAAGGCCTTTGGTGCAAATATTTGCCCCTACATTTAGTCATTGAAAATGTTTGAAGCCAGTTCAGCTCGAGGACAGGGCTAAAGAGTATGGAAGTTCTTGGTGAGTATCCAATCACCACATCATTTATTGCATGTTACACTTCTCAATGAATTCATTCATCATAGGGTGTATCGGTTATTACCAACGCAACAACACATTGAGATCAAGTAGAGACCAAGCCCTAATTCACAAAGAACATCGAACATAAACAGTACAGGCCCTTTGGCCCACCGTGTGGTGCTAACTTAACCCACTCTAACCACTATGTTAAATTTCCTTACTGCATACCCTCCATTTTCTTCAGTTCCATGTTCCTATGGAATAATCTCTTGTACCTGCGTCCACCACCTTTGCCAGCAGTTAACATGCTCTCTGGGTTATGTTATGAGCCCAGAGGACCCCAAAACCCAGCAGCAACAGAATATTCACCAAGCCAAATGGTTACTTAAACAAAAGTTGCTTTTAATTATATTTAAACATGAAAATAGGATCAAACTTTAACTTATCTCTATAGGCTTAGCTAACCTAACTTAACCCCCCTTCTAATTCTAAGCGCAAGTGTATGTAATGTGTGTGTAAGTTCAGAAAAGTTCCTTGGTTCACAGTCAAATCTCACTTCTCATTCCTCCAAGTTCACTGGTTGCAGGCAATTCTTAGACTGTGCACAGATTTTAACATTTATAAAGTTCACCAGGCTTTGGTACTTGGAAGGTAAATGTTTACCACTCAGGAAGGTTCTTGTCAGTTTTCAGAAAGAGATGTGTCATTCCAAGGCACTCACAACTGATGTACTTTGATCAGCCACTCCAGTGTCTTGCTGATGGAACTTGCCCCTTCAGGGTTCTCCAGATGATATCCTCTTTCTTTCAGGTCACCACAGAATTCCTTTCTGTTCCCCTTATTCCAAGTGAAACATTAGACAGCCAGCCCTCTCCTTTTGCATGAACCACAAGGGCTTTGATCAGGCTGTATTACAACTGGGGCTTTCCAAAAGCTTGCCAGCTTGACCCGTTCCAGTCCCAGCTGCTGTCTGCTGGCTGTACACTGTACAAGTGATCTCTCTCTCTCTCTCTCTCTCTCTCTCTCTCTCTCTCTCTAAACCACATGACCCTCTCAGAACAACAAGTTCTCTCCCAGACCAACATGCTCTTTCATCTGTTACCTTTTGTAAACAACAATCCATTAGTAATGTCTCTTGAGCACTCTTCAAAAGCTCTTGCAAAAATCGCTGGAGCCGATACGTCTGCCATGTGGAAGAGCTCCAGTATTTTAAATAAGATCTGTTTTAAAGTGTTTGTATGTGACCTAAACTAAAAAAAACCTTCCCCAATTTATCTCCCAAAATCATATCTATATACTCTGTCACAGTTTTAAAAAAATTGCCAAATACAGCTCCACTGTTCATATTTCCAAGCACCTGAAAACTATGCCTTCTCATTTAGCCATTTCAGCCCTGGGGTGGTGGGGGTGGGGGGGGGGGGGGGGGAGAGAAAGAAACACCTCTGGCCATCCATACGATCAATGCCTTTTGTAATCTTATACACCTCCGTCAGGTCACCCCTCATCCTCTGAGGCTCCAAGGAGAAAAGACTACGTTCACTCAACCTATCCTGTTAAGGCATGCACTCCAATCCAGGCAGCATCCTTGTAAAATGTTCCCTAAATCCTCTCTATAGCATCCAAGTCCTTCCTGTAGTGCGGTGACCAGGGTGGCATGGCTGGCATAGCCATTAGCGCAACGCACCAGCGATCGGAGCCGGGTTCGAATCATGCGCAGTTTTCAAGGAGTCTGTATGTTCTTCCCGTGTCTGCGTGGGCTCCCACCCTTGGATGATGGGGTGTGGGGGGAGAGGCTCCAGTTTCCTCCCTCTATTCAAAAATTTAAAATGTACCAAGGATCCAGGTTGATGGGGTGTAAGTTGGGCGGAACGAACTCGTGGGCTGAAATGGCCTGTTTACCATGCTGTAGGCCTAAATTTAAGTTTAAAAAAAAACGGTTCAGTCAAGAGACATGAGAGACACTGAAATCTGGATGAAAAACGCAGCCTGCTAGAGGGATGCAGTGGGAGCAGCATCAGTGGGAGGAAAGAATGGTCGATGTTTCGGGCCAGGGCGTTCATCCAGGCTTGATACTGCTCGATGAGTTGTGTTCCTGCAGCAGATTGTTTATTGCTTTGGTGAGATATGAACCTTGTTATACAGTAATCCTGGTGTTTTCAACTGATCTCTGGCTGGATTACAACGAAAATCCCTTTGTCTCTTTGGAAGATAGGTGGTTCTGAGCTCTGTAATCCTTTTCTGGAAATGTATGGTTAATCTAATTAACCTCGGGACAGCAAAAAGCAAGACATGGAAAAGTTTTTGAATTTCTCTCTTGAAAGGCTTTTATTAATTTCCAGATTTCCTCAGATAATGGAGATCCGAGCTTCTGGCTGCAGCGCATCACAAGGTGAAGGGAGAGGGGTCGAAATTTCCGATACTTCCAACCCTCCTTCAGCCTCTTCCCTCGTGTTCTTTCTGCTTCCCCACCTGCCCCTTGTACCCCTGGTGGGAGAGAAAAACATGAAAGTCTGCAGACACCATGATTGAAGTAAAAACACAACACTAGAGAAACTCAGTAGGACCTAGACCATTCTACCTGCTGAGGGAGTTCACCGCCATCATCCTGGACATGGTGTACATTCTGCCCCAGGCTAATGACAGGCAGCCACTGGAGGGACTGAGCACAGTGAGAGAGCACATCCTGTTGCCTCCCTGATCATTACAGTAGACTTCAATCAGGCCAACCTGAAGAAGTCTCTGTCAAACTACCATCAAGACATCACTTGTGTGACCAGGGGAACCAGCACCGTCGACCACAGCTACACCACCATGAAGAACACATATCAAGCCATACTGTGACTGTACTTCGGGAAGTCTGATCACCTGGTTGTAGTCCTACTCCCAGCGTACAAACAGAGACCGAAGACCCAAGCACCCATGGTGAAGATGGTATAAGTGTGGTTGAGGGAGGCCGAAGAGCGTCTGAAGGACTGCTTTGAATCAGTGGACTGGAACATATTCAAGAACTCATCCACAGCCCTGAATGAATATGCAATTGGTGTCACTGACACCATTGGATGAGAGTGTGCCAATGTGCGCACACTGGGTGTTCCCCAACCAGAAGCTCTGGATGAATCAGAGAATCCGCAGCCTGCTGAGGAAGAGAACAAGGCTGTTTAAGACGGAGAATCGGGATATTTACAAGACATCCAGGTACAACCTGTGGAAGGTCATCTCCGAAGAAAAGTGGCAAATTAGAGGGAGGCTAGAGACAGAGACAGATTGGCAGGGAGTGCAGGCCATTATAGACTACAAAGCAAGCGTGAGTACTATAGATGGCAAGGATGCTTCATTACCCGATGAGCTGAACATCTATGCCCGCTTTGAGAGAAGAACCAAACAGTGCTTACTAGAATTCCTGAAAAGGCTGAGGACCCTGTGATACCTGTCTCTGAGGGTGACATCAGAACATCATTCAAGAGGGTGAACCCTTGCAAGGCAACAGGCCGGGATAGCATATACGGCAAAGTATTGAAAATCTGCGCTGACCAACTATCCAGAGTGTTTACAGTAATTTTCAACCTCTCATTTTGGCAGTCTGAGGTTCCCACCTGCTTCAAAAGGGTTTCAATCATCCCCATACCAAGGAGAGTAGTGTGAGCTGACTCAATGACAACCTCCCAATTGCACTAACTTCTGCGGTGATGAAATGCTTTGAGAGGCTGGTCATGGCCAGAATTAACACATACCTAAGCAAAGATCTGGACCTGCTACAGTTCACCCGTCATCACAATCGCTCCACAGCAGATGCAATTTCGCGGAATTTCCGCTCAGCTCTGGATCACCTCAAAAACAGCAACTCATACATACAGTTGCTCTTCATCGACTTCAGCTCAGCCTTCAAAACCATTATTCCCTCAGTGCTGGTCAAGAAGCTACAGACTCTAGGCCTCTGCACCCCTCTCTGCAACTGGATCCTTGACTTTCTCATCGGAAGACCACAGTCAATACGACTTGGAAACAACGTCTCCTCCTCACTGATCGTCAACACAGGCACACCCCAAGGATGCGTTCTTAGCCCACTTCTCTACTTGCTATATACTCATGACTGTGTGGCCAGGCACAATTCCAATACCATTTACAAATTTAGTGATGACACCGCAGTTGTCAGAAGAATCACAGGCAGCCATGACGAGGCGTACAGGAGGGAGAGAGATCAGTTCATTGAATGGTGAAATGAAAACAACTTTGCACTCAACATCAGCAAAACCAAGGTGATGATTGTGGAGTTCAGGAGGAAGTCAGGGAAATCATTAAGCGCTCAGTAGTGGAGAGGGTTAAGAGCTTCAAATTGCTAGTTCAGACTTTTAGATAGACCTCCTTTGGCTTGGCTTTGCGGACGACGATTTATGGAGGGGTATGTCCACATCTGCTGCAGGCTCGTTGGTGACTGACAAGTCCGATGCGGGACAGGCAGGCACGGTTGCAGCGGTTGCAAGGGAAAATTGGTTGGTTGGGGTTGGGTGTTGGGTTTTTCCTCCTTTGTCTTTTGTCAGTGAGGTGGGCTCTGCAGTCTTCTTCAAAGGAGGTTGCTGCCTGCCAAACTGTGAGGCGCCAAGATGCACGGTTTGAGGCGATATCAGCCCACTGGCGGTGGTCAATGTGGCAGGCACCAAGAGATTTCTTTAAGCAGTCCTTGTACCTCTTCTTTGGTGCACCTCTGTCTCGCTGGCCAGTGGAGAGCTCGCCATATAACACGATCTTGGGAAGGCGATAGTCCTCCATTCTGGAGATATGACCCACCCAGCACAGTTGGGTCTTCAGCAGCGTGGATTTGATGCTTGCGGATTCTGCCAGCTCGAGTACTTCGAAGTTGGCGATGAAGTCATTCCAATGAATATTGAGGATGGAGCGGAGACAGCGCTGATGGAAGCGTTCTAGGAGCCGTAGGTGATGCCGGTAGAGGACCCATGATTCGGAGCCGAACAGGAGCGTGGGTATGACAACGGCTCTGTACATGCTGATCTTTATGTATTTCTTCAGGTAATTGTTTTTCCAGACTCTTTTGTGTAGTCTTCCAAAGGCACTATTTGCCTTGGCGAGTATGTTGTCTATCTCTTTGTCGATCCTTGCATCAGATGAAATGGTGCAGCCGAGGTAGGTAAACTGGTTGACTGTTTTGAGTTCTGTGTGCCCGATGAAGATGTGGGGGGGCTTGTAGTCATGGCAGGGAGCTGGCTGATGGAGGACTTCAGTTTTCTTCAGGCTGACTTCCAGGCCAAACATTTTGGCAGTTTCCGCAAAACAGGACGTCATGCGCTGGAGAGCTGGCTCTGAATTGGCAACTAAAGTGGCCTATGAATGCAAGAAATATAGTGTTATGGAGTGAGGTAGGGACTGCACAACAATGTGGACCTAAGGGCCTGTTCAGTGCTGGTACATTCTATGTAAATTCAGGTCTTTACTCATCCTTCTAGAGAGCTCAGTTGCATCAATGCGAAGGCCGCCTACACAACCTCCTTGCAGCTGTGCAGGACCCTTTCCCCACATTCCCAGACCCGGGATGAAAATTTCCAGGGTAACGCCTCACCCGCTTCCAGTCGTCCGGCGAGAGTTGACGGATCAGGTCATGCGGCACCAGCTCCTTCAACATCTTGGGAAGTGGGACTTATCGTCTTCATTATTCACCTGGTAAGTGAGTGCCGCCAAGTGCAGGACTTCATCGTGGGAGCATTTATTTTTACCTGGAGTGGCATAGCGAACACCAGAGGACATCAGTTTAAAGTAAGTGGAGGAAAGTTTTGGAGACATGTCAGAGCAAAGATTTTTTTTCAACAATAAGTGGTAGGGGCCTGGAAGACAATGGTGGAAGAGACTGGAATATACGATCCCAGCAAGTTCAAGAACATTATCAACTTTCTGATCACATCAAAAACATAAATGAGACAGTGTTGGATCCAACTTTTAAAATTTTTGAGGAGTTAAATATAATTGATGTAAAAATTTATATTGAACCAATCTATATCTAACATTTTATTTTATTTACATAATTGTTTCCAGTAATTTTCATCTATTTGTCTATTTAAATCAACCTCCCATCTTAATCTTGATTTATGAATTCCTAACTTTGGAGCAGGGAGCTGGTTCCTTTTTTCATTCTACTTGGGAGTGTTCTAAAGTAAAGCTATTTTGGTTAGAGGGTAAAAAAACATTTTTGGAGAAAATATTAAGGGTTAAACTCCCACAGCATCCAATGCTTTTTTGGTTGGGTAATATTAAAGAGGTTAGTCCTAAATTACAATTAACTATATGTAGCCATATAACAATTACAGGCCAATTTGGCCCTTCTAGTCTACACTGATCCAAGTACCCTCCTCTAATCCCACTTACCAGCACTCTGTCCATATTCCTCCATCCCCCTCCCATCCATAAACTTATCCAACTCTTTCTTAAATGACAAAATTGACCCTGCCTCCACCACCTTTCTCGGAAGCCCATTCCACACAGTAACCAGTCTCTGAGTAAAGAAGTTCTCCCTCATGTTACTCCTAAACCTTTGCCCGTCAACTCTCAACCCATGACCTCTTGTATCCATCTTTCCTACTCTCAATGGGAAAAACCTTTCCACATCAACTCTCATTATCTTAAACACCTCTATCAAATCCCCTCTCAGCCTTTGATGTTCCAAGGAATAAAGATCTAATTTGCTCAATCTTTCCTTATATTCCAGATGCTGAAACCCAGGCAATATTTTTGTAAATCTTCTCTGCACTCTCTCTATCTTGTTAATATCCTTCCTATAAATTGGTGACCAGAACTGCACACAGTACTCTAAATTTGGCCTCACCAATGCCTTGTACAGTTTCATCATTACTTTCCAACTCCTATATTCTATGCACTGATTTATATAGGCCAGCATACTAAAGTCCTTCTTCACCACCCTATCCAGATGCGCTCCTCCCTTCAGGCAACAATGCACCATTATTCCTAGATCTTTCTGCTCCACTGTATTCTTCAATGCCCTCCCATTTACCACATATGGCCTGCTTTGATTATTCTTTCCAAAATGAAGCACCTCACACTTATCAGCATTAAACTCCATCTGCCATCTTTCTGCCCACTCTTCTAAGCAGTTTAAATCCCTCTGCAATCTTTGAAAACCCTCTTCATCATCCACAATTCCCCCTATTTTAGTATCATCTGCATATTTACAAATCCAATTTACCGCCCCATGCTCCAGATCATTAATATATATGACAAACAGCAATGGTCCCAATACTGGACCCTGAGGTACACCACTTGTCACCGGCCTCCATCCTGACAAACAATTATCTACTACAACTCTCTGGCACCTTCCTTCCAGCCACCACTGAATCCATTTTACTATCTCCAAATTAATACTCAAGGACTTAGCCATCCTAACTAAGTAACCTCCCGTGTGGAATCTTATTGAAAGCTTTACCGAAGTCCAAGTAGACAACATCCACTGCTCTACCCTCATCAACATTCCTAGTCATCTCTTCAAAAAATTCAACAAGACTGGTCAAAAACGACCTTCCACGCACAAATCTGGGTTGAGACCCCCTGATCAGACCCTGTCCCTCCATATACTTATATATATACTATCTCTAAGAACACTTTCCATCAATTTACCTACCACAGACATCAAACTTACAGGCCGATAATTGCTAGGCTTGCTCCTCAAACCCTTTATAAACAAAGGAACCACATGCGCAGTACGCCAATCCTCCGGTACTATACCGATCTCTTATGACATTTGAAAAATCACTGCCAGAGCCTCCGCTATTTCCTCACTAACTTCTCTCAAGGTCCTGGTCAAAATCCTGTCAGGACCTGGAGACTTATCCAACTTTATATGTTTCAAAAGCTCCAGTAGTACCTCTTTCTTAAACACTATTGTCTCTATATATACTCCCTTTGCTTCCTTTACACTGCACAGTTCAATAACCATTTATGGCATGGAAACAGGCCATGTTGGCCCTTCAAGTCCACACCGGTTCACTTGAACAACTCCACTAGCTCAACCCTCCTGCTCTCCGCCCATAACCATTCAACCCCCTCACGTCCATGTACACATCCAACCTTCTCTTAAGTGACAGAAGGGACCCTGATGCAACTATCTAATTCGGAAGATCATTCCATTCTGCCACCGCTCACTGAGTGTAAAAGCATCCTCTAATATTTATCCTAAAGTTTTGTCCCCTTACCCTTTACTCATGCCCTCTTGTTCCAACCTCCCCTGCCCTCAGGGGAAAGAGTCTGTTTATGTCTAGTCTATCTATTCCTTTCATAATTTTAAATACCTCTATCAAGTCCCTCTCAGTCGTCTACATTCCAATGAATAAAGTCCTATTCTCCTTAATCTCTCCCTGTAATCCAGATGCTGTAAGCCAGGCAACATCCTTGTAAACCTTCTCTGCACCCACTCCACCTTATTTATATCCTTTCTATAATTTAGAGACCAGAACTGAGCACAGTACTCCAAACCAGGCCTCACCAATGCCTTAAACAGCTGCAGCATCGCCTCCCAGCTCCTATACTCTATAGTATGATTTATGAAGGCCAGCATACCATATGCCTTCTTAACCACCCTGTCTACATGGGAGTCCACCTTCAGTGAACTCTGTACCATAACCCCCAGGTCCCTTTGCTCCTCTGCGTGCCTCAATGCCCTCCCCTTAACTGTATATGTCCTATTCTGGTTATTTTTACCAAAATGCAACACCTCGCACTTGTCTACATTGAATTCCATCTGCCATCTTTCACCCCACTCTTCCAAACAAACCAAATCCTTCTGCAATCCAAGAAAAACCACTATCCACTACTCCCCCTATTTTCATATCTTCTGCATATTTGCTTACCCAGTTAATCAAACCCTCCTCTAAATCATTAATAAACGAGGGACCCAGCACTGATCCCTGAGGCACCCCATTTGTCACATGATTCTAACCTGACAGACAGTTATCCACCATGACTCTTTGCTGTCTATCTTCCACCCACCTCTGAACCCATGTCACAATCTCTCTATTAATTCCTAGTGACTGAACCTTCCTTATTAACCTTCCATGCAGAGCCTTATCAAAAGCCTTACTAAAATCCAAATAGATCACATCCACCACTCTACCTTCATCCACCTTTTCTGTCGCTTCCTCAAAAAACTCCACAAGGTTCATCAAACATGACTTTCCTTTTACAAACCCATGCTGGGTGCCCCGAATCAATCCCTGCCCATCCAGCTATGCATATATACTATCTCAAAGAATACCCCCCCCATAACCTTCCCCACCACCAAAGTCAAACTTACTGGCCGATAATTACTTGATCTTCACCTACTGCCTTTTTTGAACAATGGAACAACATTTGTAACCCTCCAATCCTGTGGTACCACCCCTTCCTCCAGTGATCTTTGAAAAATCACTGTCAGTGCCCCCGCTATTTGTTCCCTGACCTCCCTTAAAGTCCTGGGAAAAATTCCATCAGGACTAGGAGACTTATCCACCTTAATTGACCCTAGAAGCTCCAAAACTCTTGCTTTACTAATCCTTATCCTCTCCATAACTAAGCCCTTTGCCTCTCTTATCTCATATAGCCCAATGTCCTTTTCAAATTGGATGTTTTCTATTGGCTTTAACTGCTTCTAGGAAGTGTATAGCCATTACTTGGAAATCAGATGCGGATCTAGGGATGGAGAGGTGGCGTTCGGAAAGGCGTTCTTGTATTCCACTTGGGAAAATAACATGATTTACATAATAAATACCATTTTGTTCTTAAAAATACAGAGCCCGTATATATGGTATGAAGGTGTGAGGGACTCCTGAAGGCCCGTCCCATTGGTGACCCTATTGAGAAAGGCTCTGGGGAGGCTAATCGCACTTGGATTTTGACGTGCCGCAGGCATGACTGCCACACCTCAACGGCCAAGTTTTAAAATTCTTAAATAAAAGGCTTTTAAAAAAAGTACATTATTATCTGACTGCACATGAACAACCAGATGAACAGCATTTCTCCAGAACACTGTGCCCACATATACAGACACAATACATTACACATAATTATTATATATAGAACTATAGATCATTATAGCAAAAGAATAAAGGCCTTTGGCTCTTCTATTTTTCAAACTATTTTTCTGCCTGGTCCCACTGACCTGCACCCGGACCATATCCTTCCATTCCCCTCCCATCATAGCGGGCCGAGCGACCCTGCGGTTAGACAGGGTGAATCGCCACCCCAGTCGTCCGACACAAAATCGCAAGGGGCCCCCCGTTCCCTTCTGAGGAGAAGCCAGTGGTTGGTGACACGCGTCACCCAGGAGTGCGGCACCACTTCTGTCTTGCGCGCCGCTGGATGTAGAATGACACCACGACGCGCTGATGTCATTTCCTAAGGCCAGCGTATCCATCACAATAAGTGGGCGGTCTCCTCGAGCAGTAATTCATAATACAGTTCACGTCGTGCTGTGTGGACGTCTCTCATGTCGGCACTGTTGTCAGCAGATGCTACAGGTCCAAATTTTTCTCAAATGTCAAAATTGAACTCAAATTCACCATTTCAGCTGACAACTCATTCCACACTCTCACCCATCTCTGCATGAAGTTCTTTCCAATGTTTCCTTTAAACATTTTCTCTTCACCCTCTCCTCTCGTTCTTATCTCACCTAACATTAGAGTAAATGCAAGCAGGCACTTTATAACTGCCCATCATAATTTTGTCTACCTCTGCAAAATCTCCCCTTATTCTTCTATGATCCAGGGAATAAGGTCCTAACCTGTTTAACCTTTTTTCTTCTGCATTCTTTCAATCTTGTTTTTTAGACATAGAGCATGGTAACAAGCCATTTAGCCCACGAGGCCACGCCACGCAATTTGCTTCCAATGAACCTATCGTATTCATCGGTGTATGTCAACCGGCAGATAGGTCTGCCTCATTTTAATGGTTTTATATCCAGCCTATAATTCAACCCCCATTTTTTTGGCTGTCCAGGCCTCCCAGGAATGACCCAATTTTATTTTAAAACACTCTAATCTCAAGTAACAAAGCTGTAACAAGATAAGTTAAAAAAAATCCCTTGGCCTACCAGGCAGTACCCTCGATGGCCGATTTTGATGCTCCTGTACCTCCTTCCTGATGGTAGTGGGTCAAAGATGGTTTGGAAGGGTCTATAATTCTTTGAGCCTTATTTAAGCAAAGCACCCAGTGAATGTCAACAGGAAAGGGAGACCCCAGTGATCTTCTCGGGCGTTTTCTTGATCTTCTGATATAGGCATGAAGCTTTGTGGCTGCCATCCCATGCAATTATGCAGCCAGACAGGACATGCTCAACGCCAGTGATGCACAATTGCTCAGCAAAAGGAGGTGTGAGACACTCCTTCTGTCCAATAGCCTCCAGGTCACCCTTGAACAAGGTGTAGTACCTAATCTTGGTCCTCTTAATCTTGGTCATGGTTTTTACAAGCAGATTCCACAAATCGGAATTTATGGTTGTGAAACTAAAAATGCTGGGCAGATGATCTACTGATCAATGGCCAGGGTTCCCCATCCAGTGTGGACACTGCAACTGATAAGTGGAAACCACTTCAGTTCTCAGCACAAAGATGGATCCTTCATTAAAGAGGAACGGGGAGGCAACACCTACAATTCAGAGGGTCAGAGGTCGTGATGGATGGAGACACATGGTAGCCCACGCCAAACGGCAAGGCATCTCAATGAATGAAAGATGGAGCTGGTAGACCTGCCCTCCTCAGCCTCCTTAGGAAGAATAAGGGCTGCTGTGCCTACCTGACTAAGGAGGAAGTGTTATAGGTCCAGGGTAGGTTATCCCTTGTGCTCTCCAGTCTGAGAGTAATGGGAATGGTCATCCTTTGTCCTCAATGTGGAGTCAAATGCCATATAGGTCAACAAAACAAAATCAAATTGCTTCCTTAAAACAAAAGTGTCACACAAAACACAAGCGCAGGGAATAGTGTTAAAGGGGGAATGTACAAAGAAAGGAAGGTAGAAATTTTGGGGGTATGGGTGGAGGGAGAGGGATTCCAAAATCTACCCAAGCAACTGAAAGCTTGGTCCTCAATGGCTAAGAAATTTGGAGCAATAATCTTTAAGATTTGCAGGACAATCAATGAGCTACATGGAGGGATTGTACTACCAATCGACTACAATCAGACATGATTAATGGGCTTTAATCACCTTAAAGTGTCAGCACAGCTTGTATGTTCCTGGCCCGGTTCCAAGGCAGGTACTGAGGGAGGGAATATCTGGGAAGGAGGAGTCACAGGTTCAGGGGGTGGGCCAGCCCATACAGCACATGCATACATCTATACACATAGTGCTAGCACCACAGAGATTTTTACACAAAGGACAGAACTTTAAGATGCAATAGGCACAACCAGTTGAACCACCGGCTAATACCTCTGGAAACCTGGCTGCAACTTTGACCTTTGGTGGAGTTTGCATGTTCTTTCAGTGACTAAATGGGCTTCCTCGGGGCGATTATGGTTTCCTGCCGCATCACAAAAGACGGGCGGTTTTGGAGGATGAAGTGGCTGCTGCAACATGCCCCAAGTGCAGTAGAATTGATCAGAAGAGCAAAAATAAGACGGACTCTTGCTTCGGGGGGGGGGGGGAATCAGTGGTCAAGAGGGCTGAAGGGCCTGCCTCTGGTGTCCCGTGCCCCTTCTCCCCTGCGTGGGCACATGCTAGAGCAATGAGCGAACGGGTCAGGGTCTCAGACACGAGCAGCAGGAGGTTTGTGAGGAACGGAAGCTGCAAAGTTGGAGGTCGACTCAGAGAACTGGACATCGACAAACATTCAGGAGGCAAAAGCACGGCTGAGTGCTTCAGCAGCGGATGATCAGCGATAGAAGCAGCAGCTCTTCTAATCTGCACTAAAGTCTTTGTGAATGGAGCCCATTACTCTTTGGTAAGGAAGTTTATCCTTCCCCTCTATCCCCCTAATCTTTCATTTACATTGGCAGTTCTTCACACAGAGGCAGAGGGGATGAAGCTAATAAATAACTCCCTTTAAAGCAACAAGAGATTATGCGTCATTTCATCACATGGCACTTACTGCTGAATTTGTGGCCGTCTGGTAGCAATGCAATCTCACTCGCGGGGCTGATCGTTTCACACCAGTTCTGCTCCTCTGTCCCCGATGACAAATTAAGCAATAAACGACAGGCTGTACATGCACTGGGCTGTCAAAGTGAAGGAAAGGAAGACAAGTGAAGGACAAAAAAACTGCACGTCAGGCCGATCACTTCGGCAGCCAACCCACAATTCAACAGCATCGTAAACACCAAGCTTATCACTGTTGTTCAGGAACCGGAGAATAACTGGTGCAGTTCAGTCCAGGTTCAGTGGCCTTTTATTGCATGTATCGTAAGTGTGTGTGTGTGTGTGTGTGTGTGTGTGTGAGAGAGAGAGGGAGAGTGTAAACTGTCTCTATAGTAATTGTTAATCCACATCAAGACAGTATATTGGAATTATGTTCCTCAAGGAACAGGACAAAAGATTTAGGTTGTCCCCAAACAGATCAAGCCCATCTTTTCATTCTTCTTTTCTTTGGCTTGGCTTCGCGGACGAAGATTTATGGAGGGGGTAAAAGTCCACGTCAGCTGCAGGCTCGTTTGTGGCTGACCAGTCCGATGCGGGACAGGCAGACACGATTGCAGCGGCTGCAGGGGAAAATTGGTTGGTTGGGGTTGGGTGTTGGGTTTTTCCTCCTTTGCCTTTTGTCAGTGAGGTGGGCTCTGCGGTCTTCTTCAAAGGAGGTTGCTGCCCGCCGAACTGTGAGGCGCCAAGATGCACGGTTTGAGGCGATATCAGCCCACTGGCGGTGGTCAATGTGGCAGGCACCAAGAGATTTCTTTAGGCAGTCCCCCCCAAAACTTCCTTTTGTCTTTCAGTGTCTCAAAAGTATAGGTGTGTTTTGCTACTGTTTCTGCCATTTCACTTGGGGCTGATCTGTATTGTGCTGCAGGCAAACCCGGAAAAGGAATTGGCCATCGTGCCTGTCTAGCCTGCTCCACCGTTCAATAAGATCATGGTGTGGCTAAGTCTGCACTCCCCATCCCATTCCCCGTAACCCTGGGATTCAAAAAAATCTATCTACCCATGCCTCAGGTGCACTTAATGAGGCAGCCTCCGCTGCTTCCTCGGGCAGAGAATTCCATGGATTCTGCCAGAGACACTTCTTCCTCTTCTCTGCCACAAATCGCCCCACCCCGACTCCTGAGGCTACATCCCCTCGCTCTAATCAAACCTCTTAAAAGTAATAACCTCCTGCTGCTGTCTCATCTATTTCTTTCATAGTTTGATATGTCTCTAAATCAGTGGTTCTGAACCTCTTTAAGTATTCCCTATGCCATAGGTGCTCTGTGATTAGGGATTGCTTAAGGTGGTATGTGGTGGAAAGAAAAAGTTTGAAAACCACTGCTGAACGACCCCATCATCCTATAAACTCCATAATCTCTCCTCATAATTTACCCCCTCCATTTCGAGAATAATACAGGTGATCTCTTCAGCACTGGCTCCAAAACCAATATTTTCTTTCTCAAGGAGGCTGGAACTGCACTTAGAACCTCCCTGTTCATAAGTTCTAGCAAAGGAAGCCCAACACTCCATTTTCCACCTTGATTTCCTGCTGACTCTCATTAACGTGGTTCATGTACAAACACTCCCAGGTCTCTCTGTAGAAATCCTTACACATTACATAATATAGAACAGGGAACATTACAACACAGTATAGACCCTTTGGGCCTTGATGTTGCACTGACTTGTATATTCCTACCAAAGTTAAAAAAAAAATCAAAAACCTTCCTTGTAATCCTCCATTTTTCTTTCATCCATATCTTAAATGTCCCAAACGTTTCAGCTTCCACCACTGATGCTGACAGGACATTCCAGGCACCCACAGCCCTCTGTGTGAAAAAAAAAACATACCCCTGATGGCTCCCCTAAACCTTGTACAGATGTCCTAGTATTTGATATTCCTGCCCTCAGAAAAAGGCGCTGGCTGTCCACTATGCCTCTCAGAATCTTGTAGACCTTTATTAAGTCACCTCTCATCCTTCTACACTACAAAGAGAAACACCCCAGCTCTGATAACCTCTGATAAGATTTATTTTCTAATCCAGGAAACAATCTGGTAAATCTGTGCACCCTCTCCACAGGTCCCACATCCTTCCTATAATGAGGTGACCAAAACCGAACACTATGTTTCAAGTGCGGTCTCACGAGAGATCTGTAGAGTTGCAACATGACCTCTCGGCTCTTGAACTCAAGCCCCTGACCAATGAAGCCCGGCATCCCATATCATCTGATTGCACAAGTATAACCCAATGAAACAGTGTTCTCTGGTCCTCAGTGCAAAGCACACAACCTGACCTAACACACATACAGACAAACAATGCATACAAAGGGCAAGAATTCATGTGCACAAATAAATAAAAAATATATTGTTTCATGACTAGGAGAGTCTTGGCTGGTCAGTGTGAACAGTTCCTTTGGTCGTTCAGCATTCCCGCTGCCCGTGGGAAGAAGCTGCTCCTCAGCCTGGTGGTGCTGGCACTGATCCTCCTGGATCTGCTTCCCAACGGGAGTAGCTTCATTATGACGAACTGGACAGATGAGTAGCTGAGGACAACATAGGTCAGAATAGACCAATTGGAAAAATAGGTTATGGGTGTGAGGTTGGAAAACAAAATAGATTTTTAATAGAATAGGTTTCCATGGGTGGGCACAGCATTGTGGTGTTCTAGGATCAAATTGAATGGCAGGACAGGCTTAAAAGTGTGGGTGGCTGACCCCAGCTCCAAGGGTTCTTGTAGCTTTCCCTTTAAACGCCCTCCATCCTCAAAGCTGCCGCACAGAAATTCAGTCTGCCTGCTCTCTAAATCAGTCCAAAGCAGCTGCCGAAACTCTGATCATGAGCTGACCTCAGTAAATTGGGTCCAAATGTCACCTTCCATTTGAATCTTTCGGTTGACCAGCCACGTCCACGTCGCTGTAAATTACCCAGGCTTCACAAGATTTGGATGGCCGCATCAGGCCTGCACCTCGAGTGACCTGCTGGCCCATCCACAAATTCCATTAAGGGGCGGATGATTTAGTGAGGTGAGAGCTTTTGCAGACAACTTCATTTGGAGAGAGTGCAGAAGATGTGTTGGCAGGTGGTCCAAGTCTGGCCAGAGATAATCAAAGGCATTAAGTATGGAAAAGGCAGAGAGGAGTGTGTGCTTTCAAGCAGAGAATGTTGGTCAACTGGGGGAACGAGGTCATTGGATAGAAATGGATGGAGAGACCAGAGAGGTCAACGTAGGAAACACTCCATCCATCCTTGTAAGCGAATGAGGGGTTGAGGGCTTAACTTTATTTGAAAATTAGTGAAGCTACTTGTCATTTGTCACAGTCAAGATGCTTTATGCGAAGCAGCAAAACGTACAGTCTTGAGAAATTGATCCATTAATTGTGTAGCAGAAAGCAATAGCCCACTGTGATGCAATTCCTCGCACAATCGTACACCCTTTCTGCATGTGGCAAAAGAGCACGTTGGTTGCTGGATATCTTCTGAGGATAGAAGGGAAGACAAAGTCGAAGTTGGTAACATTTTTTTTAATTTAAAGGCACAGCATGTTTACAGGCCCTTATGGCCCACAAATTTACAATGCAGGAATACACCCTTAGAACTATAGAACACACATACAGACAAACAATACATGCGCAGGACAATATTCAAACACACACACACACACAAACACACACACACACACACACACACACACACACACACACACACACACACACACACACACACACACACACACACACACTCTTGAATCTCGTTCTCGATGGGAGTAGCTGAAAGATGCTGTGTGCAGGGTGGAAGGGATCCTCAATGATTTTGCACACCCTCTGCAGAAAAACGATCACATTGCTGGGAAGTGGGAGTGGGTGGGGGGAAGGGAGACACCAGGGATCCTCTCTGCCACTCTTATCTTTCTTCTTTGGCTTGGCTTCGCGGACAAAGATTTATGGAGGGGTAAATGTTTCGGCCACGAATCTAGCCATTTGAAAAGCTCTTTGAACCATAGATCTACAGTACTGAAACAGACCCCATGGCCCTTATAATCTGTGCCAGTTTATATTTTTCTCTTAAGTCCCACTGTCCTGCACCTGGACCATATCCCAAATTGGCCCTCCGGTTTACATACCTCCAAATTCTATAAAAATTGAAATTGTCTGAATTTAGCAACTCATTCTACACTCCCAATACTCTCCCTCTATGCTCCCTTTAGACATTTCTCCTTTCATTTTATCCTGTCTCCTCTAGTTTGTTATCTCACCTAACCACAGTGGAAAATGCCCGCTTGTATTTGCTTTACCCATAACCATCATAATTTTACGTGCATGTGACCAATTAACATCTTAACCCAATACGTCTTTGGAATGTGGAAGACAGCTGGAGCACCACAGGAAGCATATGCAGACATGGGGAGATTGTACAAACTCCCTGCAGACAGTGGCAGTTTGAACCTGGGTCACTGGCGCCAAGGTGGCAGAGATTGGGTTGACAAGCAGATTATTTTTCTCCTACAGGGTAAAAATACATCACAGGCCAAGGAACATGCATTTAAGGGGAGAGGGGAAAAGTTTCATGGAGGTGTGCGAGGTATGGTTTTTTTATCCCCTCACAGAGAGTGGTGGGTGTCTGGAATGAGTTGCCAGGGGTAGTGAAAGAAGTCGATAATGCGAGGGAATCGAAGGATATGGATCATGGATCATTGTACACAGTTCAGACCTTCAGCCCACAATGTCGTGCTGACCTATGTAAACCCACTCCACAACAATCTAATCTATCGTCACCTCACACCCATTACCCTCAATTTTTCTTACTTCCGTGTGCCTGTCTAAATTCCCTATTGTACCAGCCTCCAACACCATCCCCAGCAATGCATTCCATGAACCCACCACTCTCTGCATTTTATAAAAGGAAACTTACCCTTGACATTTCTCCTAAAGTTTCCTTCACTCACCTTGTCCAGATCTCCTCTGATGTTTGCTGATGTTGTCCTGGGAAAAAAGATTCTGGCTGTCCATCTTTCATAAATGTATATACCTCGATTCAGTCATCTCTCATCCTTCGCCACTCCAAAGAGCAAAGCTCAAGCTCTCTCAACTTTGCTTCATGAGACATGTTCTCCAATACAGACAACATCTTGGTAAACTTCCTCTCTAAAGCTTCTATACTCTACCCTGTGACCATAACTGAACACAATATTGCAAGTGTGGTCTAAATAGAGTTTTATAGAGCTACAACATTACCTCATGGTTTATGAACTCAATCCCCCAATTAATGAAGGCCAGCACACCATTAACCTTCTTAACTATGCTATCAACTTCCATGGTAACCTTGGGGAGTCTATGGACATGGCCACTAAGATCTCTCTGTGCGTCCACAAGCAAAGATTCTGCCATTAACCACATACTTTACCTCGAAGTTTGACCTTCCAAAGTGCATCACATCACACTTATCTGGACTGAATTACATCTGCCACTTCTCTGCTCAATTCTGCATCTTGTCTATATCCCGTTTACACGATCCACAAGACCTTCCACCTTCGTGTCATCTGCGTGCTCACTGACCCACCCCTCAACTTCGTCATTGAAATCATCGATAAAAACCACCAAGGCCAGAACAGATCCCTATGGAAGACCGCAAGTCACTGACCTCCAGGCAAAATTCTGTTTAGAATCACCCTCTATGCATTCAAGCCGATTCTGAATCGAAACATCCAAGGTTCCATGGATTTCATTGAAAAAATAATGACACCGTGTAGTGCACATAATTGGTGTAAGCAAGAATACTTCAAGGATGAATTATTTCTTTTTGACAAAGGAAGTTGTCTAAAATTATTTCCACTGGAGGGAGAAATGGTGAGATAACAGACATTATTAGGTTTAGCAGTGAACAGATAGATCAGATGAATGGGACAATTGCATGTTTCAGGTTTTGTATGAGTTTCTACAAAATGACTAATTCATCTAAATTTCTAATAGAGTGATGTTAGCAGAGACATTGATCTGACTGTATGATACCTTGTTGCTCTTTTTAATGTAATGTTTAAAGATACAGCACGGTAACAGGCCTTTCTGACCCATGAGCTCACACCATCCAAGTCACCATCCAATGACAGGTAAATGACTAATTAACCTACTCAACCTATACATCTATAGAAACGTGGGAGGAATCTCATGCAGGCACAGGGAGAGCGTACAAACACCTCCCAGAGAGAGGCAAATGTGAACTTGGATCGCAGGTTAAATATTAGCGTGGCGCTAACTCTGTGCCCTGAGATGTTCAACACCAATTGTCTGACCTGACGCCCCTCCTTGACTTACAGACTGCTATTTGCGCTTGTGTTCAGTGGCATCAGTGAAAGGATCAGGCCATTCAGCCCATCACATCTCTTTGTTAATTCAATTCAGGCTATTGTTTCTGGCTTAACCCATCTATCCTTCCTTCCTATAATGGAACACACAGTTACTGGATGTCCAAGGCTGAAATCCTACAAACTCATTCCAAGATTGGATGGGGTACCTGTAGCTTAATGGTGCTGAATTAAATTGTTAATTGTCATGTGTATACATGGTGATAAACTTAATTTTGCGTGCTACCCAGGCAAGTCAACCTCTCCACAGTGCGGAAGGTTGGATGAGAAGTAAAACATTGTGTTACAATAAAACGGATATGTAGAACGGAGTGTTAACTTATTATTCCTCAGCTTCCCGCTAATCCTCCTTCCAATCACCATAAACCACTGGTTTTCAAACTTTTTCTTTCCACTCACGTACTACTTTAAGTAATCCCTATGCCATCTGTGATTAGTAAGGGATTGCTTAAGGTGGGATGTGGGTGGGAAGGGAAGGTTGAGAATCACTGCTCTGAATCCAATTGTTACTGAAATATTTCACTTGAGAAAAATTGTCAATGGCCCATTTCCTTTGGCGTTAGGAAATCGCACACATGACAAGTTAATCAGATACAAATAAAACAGTGGTTTTCAAACATTTTCTTTCCACTCACATACTACCTTAAGTAATCCCTTAATAATCACAGAGCACCGATGGTATAGGAAATTCTTAGAGTGGCATGTGAGTGGAAAGAAAACGTTTGAAAACCACTGCCTGAAACCATTGTCCTAATTGACCTCCATGAATTCAGAGAAGAGGCCCCCTCACCATGTAAGAAGATGGAATAGAAGTCCCAGTTGGTCATAGAGTCATAACATTGGATCTAAGAATTTAAGATGGGCAAGTCTATCATCGATTCCTTTGGAATTCTACCAACCGAGGACTGTGAAGATGGAGTCACCAAATACATTAAAGGTTGCGATACAAAGATAGGCTATTCAGCCCATTGAGATTGTCCCACTATTTAATAATGAGCTGATCCATTTTCCAACTCAGCCCCTCTGCTCAGACTTCTCCCCATAACCTTTGATGCCCTGACTAATCAAGAAACTAGCAATCTCTCTCTTAAATTATACTAACGTCTCTGTCTCCACAACCTCCTGTGGTAACAAATTCCACAGATTTACCACCCTCTGGCTAAAGAAATTTTTCCATCTTTGTTTCAAGTACAATCCTGAAGTTGTGCCTTCTTGTCCTAGATTTTCCCACCATGGGTATCAATCTTTCCACAACTTCTCTGTCCATGCACCAACATTCAAAAATTTTCAATGGGATCTCCTCCTGTTCTCCAAAATTCCCATGAATACAGGCCAAGAACCATCACTCTCTCCTTATACGATTCCTGGAATCATCCTTGTGAACCTCCTCTCAATGACAAGAATCTCAAGAAGTGAGAGAAGATTTACTGGGATGTTGCTAGGACGTGAGAAACTGAGTTACAGGGAAAGTTAAACAGGCAAGTTTTATTAATGATAGTTTGTAACCTCTGAAAGGTAAGTTCCAGCTTACTTTTGTATATTTGGCTTTATCCATAGCGAAAAAAATGTATTACTAGTACGTGGAAAAATACAAATATGATTGATATTAATAAATGGCATAATGAGATGAAATATTGTTTAAAAATAGAAAAAATTATGTATGTTTCACATGATAATTATAATTTTTTAATTAATAAGTGGCTGTTAAACTCAGAAGATTTACATTTCAATTTATATTGACTAGATTTTAATATGTATATTTAACTTTTGCTTTAATATTCTTTCTTTTCTTTATGGCTCTCCTTAGGAGAGTTGGCTGAAGGGGGGGGGGTTCTTTTCTTTTTTTCTATATATAAAAAAAATTCATGTCCATGTTTAATTGTTGCATATGTCATATATTAATTGTTTTTTGAACGAATAAATAAAGTTTAAAAAAAAACAGGTAAGGTCAGTGGTTCTCAACTTTTTTCTTTCCACTCACATGCCACCTTAAGTAATCCCTTACTAATGACAGAGCACTTGTGGTATGTCAGTGGGGACAAAAAACATTGAGAACCATTGGGTAAGAACTTTATTCCCTGGAGCATCGGAGAATGAGGGGAGAATTGATAGAGGTATAGAAATTTATGAATGATATTGATAGAGCAGCCTTTTCCCACTGAGATTACGTGAGATACAAACCAGACGATAAAGGTTGAAGGTGAAAGGTGAAATGTTTAAAGTGAACATTGTGGGGAACTTCTCGCAGAGTGATGAGAGTGTAGAACAAGATGTCAGCTGAATTAATGAATATTAGTTCAATTTTGACAGGTAAGAAAAATTTTGATCTGTACCTGAATGGGAAGGGTGTAGAGGGATATGGCCCCAGTGCAGATCATTGGGACTGACACAGAGTAAATAACTTGAGAGGCTGAGTCTGAGTCACTGATCTACAGGCTTTTATTCACAATGGACAAGGACCTCATCCTGTGTTGTGACCCAGTTTTTCTGGGGAAGGGTCAAAGTGATGGAGGCTTTATATAAAGTTGTAAGCTGTGTAGAGGCTGTTAAGAGTGTGTAAGGTGACTTGGACAGGTTGGGTGAATGGGCAAATGCATGGCAGATGCATTATAATGTGGATAAGTGTGTGGTTATCCATTTTGGAGGAAAGAATGGAAGGGCTGAGTACTATCTTAATGGTATCCATTTAGGAACAGGGGAGATGCAAAGAGACCTGGGTGTCGCTGTGCATCAGTCATTAAAAGTGGGCAGGCAGGTGCAGCAAGCAGCAAAAAAGCCGAATGGTATGTTGGCGTTCATATCAAGAGGATTCGAGTTCAGGGGCAGAGACGTATTGATGCAGTTGTATAGGGCCTTGGTGAGACCTCACCTGGAGTATTGTGTTCAGTTTTGGTCTCCTTATCTGAGGAAGGACATCATTGCCATGGAGAGAGTGCAGAAAAGGTTGACCAGATTGACGCCAGGGATGGCGGGACTTGCATATGAAGAAAGGCTAGAACGACTGGGCTTGTACTCGCTGGAGTTTAGACAATTAAGAGGAGATTTAATAGAAATGTTCAAAATTCTTAAGGGATTTGACAGGCTAGATGCAGGAAGATTGTTCCCAAAGTTGAGCAAGTCTAGAACCAGGGGGGTCACAGTTTAAGGATAAAGGGGAAGTTCTTTAGGACTGAGATGAGGAAGAATTTTTTCACTCAGAGGGTGGTGAATTTATGGAATTCGCTGCCACAGGAAGTAATTGAGGCCGGTTCCATAGCTATATTTAGGAGAGAGTTAGATTTAGTACTTGTGACTAGGGGGATCAGGGGGTATGGAGAGAGGGCTGGAACAGGGTACTGAGTGGATGATCAACCATGATAAAAATGAATGGTGGTGTAGGCTTGAAGGGCGAAATGGCCTCCTCCTACACCTATTTTCTGTGTTTCTATGTTTCTATGTAGTGAATCTCTGCCAAGCTGCCTGTCTCCCCTTTGGCGAGCTTTGCTGTATTAACATTGGCTGTGCGTTATCTCTACTGTTAAGGACACTCCCCTTGTATATAACTGTATATGCATCTATTGTCTTTCATTATTGTACCATGAGTTTCTGCTAATAAAAGCCATGATTATTGTTTGACCACTTCGTCTTTGTCTACTTCATCAACTGGCACTTCAAAGGTCAAAAGAGGGAAGGGTCGCAGGTATAGTTAAAGGATGGGGCGGAGCCAGGTAGTCAGGAATACAATGTAGTTCAACACTTCCCACAAGGATAGTGCAGAATTATAATTTGGGACTAGATGGGCTGAAGGGCCTGTTTCTGTGCTGTAGTGTTCTGTGCTTCTGTAAAAGAGAGTGTGTGTGTGTGTGTGTGTGTGTGTATGTGTGTGTGTGAGAGAGAGACAGACAGACAGACAGACAGAGAGAGAGAGAGAGAGAGAGAGAAAGTGAGGCCAAGATTTGCTGTTGCACTTTCCTGACAAATGAGGAGATGTATGTCCAGTGCTGGAGATGTGGAACGAGCTGTCATCTGAAGTGGTGAATGCAGGTTCAATTTTAATATTTAAGAAGAATTTGGACAGCTACATGGATGTGAGGTATGGAGGGCTATGGACTGGCAGAAAAAATGGTTCAGCACAGACTAGAAGGGCCGAAGGGGACTGTTTCTCTGCTGTAATGTTTTATGGTTCTATAATAGGTTAGTACTTTAGTTCTTTACTCTCTCCACCTCAGAGTTATTGATGTATAGTGGAGGATGGTCGTCCCTAGTCCTCCTGACGTCCACAATCATCTTCTTTGCCTTGTCCTCATTGAGAATCAGTTTGTTATTCTCACACTATAGCACATATATTTAAAACATATTATTGAAACAATCATGTTCAATAATTTGAGAGATAAAGCAAAGGGGGAGGGGGGGAGAGAGAGAGAGAGAGAGAGAGAGAGAGAGAGAGAGAGAGAGAGAGAGAGAGAGAGAGGCCAAGATTGCATCATTGAACCATGCCACAGCCTTGAGGACTCCATGGTCTGCTCCACCCTTGCTCTGCCCCTATATCTGCTGTCCTTATGAGGACACCACGATTGAAGTAAAAACACAATGCTGGAGAAACGTACCAGGTCAAACAGTGTACTTTATGTTTTGAAGGTAAAGATACATAACTAATGAAGGGCTTGAGCCCTTCGTCAAGGTATGCTACATAAGGACACTTTTTGGCCTACTGAGTTCCTCCCACATTGTGTTTTAACAGGGAATTGGGGGAGTACTCCATCATCCTACCGACAATGGGACATCTCTGGTGAGTGTTTTGCCGCAGGATTCCCATCCTCGGATTTCGTCAGGGAGAGTGGCACGATAGCCAACCCCCTCCCAGCTATGTAAGCAAGGAGGAAGGCCTAATGACGTTGCAGAAAAATGCACAGCTTTGAGGGCTAATTACCAGACAGTTCAATCTTTTACAATGTATGATCAATTTAGTTAAAGAGAACCTTCAGGCAATTTGTTTTACAGTTAATTTGTTCATACATTTTCTGCCCTTTTTTTGCTGCTGTCAGTTCCTGGGAGGATGAGAATCTTCTTTCCCCAGTGCAATATAATTGATGTTACTTGCTTCAACTCTGCACCACTGTGTGAGCACGGCTGATGTGTTTCGTTCTAATATCATGACTTTGTGATTTTCAAGCAGGTGATTAGAGTCTGGCCAATAACACTCAATCTGTCACCTCATCATTAACCAAATTCAAGCACCATGCAAAGAAAGGACAGAAGGGAGGGGGGAAAAAACAATCTTGCATTTGCATAAAAAAACCTTTTTAGAAATATTTGCAGCAGAGAACGAAACTGTTCAGTTCAGCTAAAAATAGATGCTCTAGGCTCCTCCAACATTGCTGCAACAGTCGAGAAACCACACTGACGCTTCCACTTTCTCGGAAGACAAAGGAAGTTCAGCATGTCTCCCTTGTCCCTCCATGACTTCTATTAGGTGCACCATCGAAAATGGACTTGCCGGATGCATCATAGGCTGGGACGGGAGCTGGTTGGATAAAGCTGCAGAAGGCAGTGCGGGTAGCTCAGATCATCAGGCCGACTTCCCTCCCCGACACGGACTCGACCCGCATCGCCCACTGCGTCGGGGAGGGCAGCTGAGGCGCCTTGCGTCCTGTGAACCTCCCTCGTCCCATTTTCGAGAAGGCTCAGGAGTGTGAAAGTGTGCACTAATGGAGCTGAAGACACTTTCTGCCCTGCAGCCATCAGGTTCTTGAATGAACCCCATTACAGTGTTCTCACAGAGTTAAACAAAAACTTGTGATTCTGCAGAGGTCATTTACTGCATCTGATTCTCCTGATATGTTGTTCTTCCAATTTACAGGTCACCTTCGTTTGGCAATGCATGAGGCCATGGACAAACATATCAGTGTGGAATTAAAATGGTTGGCCACTGGGACATCCTTGCTACTGTAGTGGACAGAGCGAATGTGCTCAGTTAAACAATCTCTCTGTCTGCGTCCAGTCTCCTTGTTAAAGTCGACGAGATCATCAAGGATGCATAAGGTAACACTAATGTAGTCATCAATTTAGTGGAGGAAGAGTTGAGCAGCCTTGCCTGTGTAGGCTTGTAGCATGGATTACTCCATGTAGCTAACAAAAAGGCAGGCATAGCTGGGGCCCATGAGGGTCCCCATAGCTACCCCTTAGACAAAGTGGAATGAATTAAAGGAAAAGTTATTGAGGTTGAGGACAAGATGTGCCAGGCTTACATCCCCTTCATAGTTCTTCAAAGAATGAGATGCAAACTCTTGGTCTGCTTGGATATTACGACACAGGCGGTGGAGGGTAGTGGTGGAGAGGGACTGGTTGGGTCTGTTGTCAAAGACGAAATGAAGGACATTGAGGCCTTCAGTATGGGGAATGTCGATGTGTAGTGATTGGATGTCCATGGTGAAGATGAGATGATTAAGTTAAGGGAACTAGCAGCTGAAATGGTGGAGGGCATATGAGATATCGCTGATGTAGGTGGGGAAGCTCTGAACCAGGCGAGAAAAAATTGGGTCAAAGTAAGCAGATACCAGTTCAGTGGACACTTGTGTTTGAAGATCTAGGGTAAGACGTAGACCCAGGCAGTGTGGGGTGGGGAAACAATGAGAATGGAGGCCGCAAAAGGGAGGTGACACTGGAAGTGATGAGGTTCAGAGATAGTAGGTGGATGTGTTTAGTGGAAGGGTTAAGTAAGAGGAGGCGTCGGAGAGTTTTTAACTGGCTTTGGCCAGATAGAGGTCAGTGCTCCTGACCACAACAGCACCACTCCTGCCGAAGGATTTGATAGTGAGGTTGGTGGAGAGAGGGGAAGGCGGAGCGTTCTGAGGGGATGTCTCAGCAACCGTTGGAAATTTGAAGATCCAGAGCGGGCTAGATGAGATGCCCAGGAGGAGGATGAGAGAAAGGGTCTGTAGTAGGGGGTGTGGAGGAAGTCGGCATGAGACGGAGCCAACACAAGAAGATGTTGGCATCTTGAAGCTCGTTGAGGTGTGGGCGAAGAGGAATAAAGGGGAGGCTCTATTGAGGATAGAACTGGGGATTGGTAGGTTCATTGGTGTTTTTGCGCAGCAGGGACTCATGGAATGGAAGGCCCTGAAACCATGCTTCATGTCTTTAAAAAAGGAAATTACCCCATTGGCAATGTTGCTCAATGAATGAATCAATTCCTATTGTTGCTTTGGTATAACATTTTTTACCATGTCCCGTGCAGTCTGAAATGTATATGTGGGGAATGATGGTCCCTTAACATCCACAATTCTATCTCATTCACCCTGATCAATCTACATTATTGCATTGATCATTGCTCTGGCAATAAAATGATGTGATTGATTCATACATTTCTTTAAATTATAATTAAGATTTCTGCTGCAAAAAAATTGCACTGTGGGCTTATTAAATGATTGGAACTAAATTATTTTGGTCGATAATGGGCTTTTTTTCTTGAAATACAGGATGGTTCAAAGGTAAGTGTGTGTCGTCTATTGGTTTGCATTCCTCGGTCCTGTTGGTGAGGGATACAGTTTTCGCCTGCCTTTCTGGACAACAGGCCCACCCGTCCCCCTCCACCATCACCCTCCCCTGGCTGGTGGAACTTGACTTTTCCCCCAATAACTTCTTCATGTTCTCCAAATCAAAGGGGTAGCCATGGGTACCTGCATGGACTCCAGTTGGGCCTGCCTTTTGGTGGGCTACATGGAGCAATCCATGTTGCAAGCCTACACAAGGCAAGGCCCCTCAACTCTTCCTCCGCCTTATCGATGACTACTTTGGTGCAGCCTCATGCACCCATGACATGATGAAAGATTAAATCATCTAGGATTGTATTCACTCGAGTTCAGAAGAATGAGAGGAGATCTTATAGAAACATATAGGATTATGAAGGGTATGGATAGGATAGATGTAGGAAGGTTTTTTGAGCTGGCCGGGGAAACTAAAACGAGAGGACACAGTCTCAAGATTCGGGGGAGTAGATTTAGGACAGAGATGAGGAAAAATAGTTTTTCCCAGAGAGTAGTGAATGTTTGGAATTCTCTAAGCAGGGAAGTGGTTGAGGCGGCTTCATTAGACATATTTAAAATTCGGCTAGATAAATGTTTATGTGATAGAGGAATTAGAAGTCAGGTAGGTGGAGTTAGGTCATAAATTAGATCAGCCATGATCTTATTGAATGGCGGAGCAGGCTCGATGGGCCATTTTTGGCCTACTCCTGTTCCTACTTCCTATGTTCCAATGTTCCTATGAGTTCGGTGACTTTATCCACACTGCCGCCAACTTCCACCCCGACCTCAAATGCACTTGGTCCATCTCTAGCAACACGATCCTTCGAGACAAACGCTCGACAGACATCTTCTACAAACCCACCAACTCCCATAGTTACCTCGATGACTCCTTTTCACACCCTGTCCCCTGTAAGGATACCATTCCATTCTCTCAGGTCCTTCAACTCCGTTGCATCTTCACCCACGACGAGGACTTCCATGCCAGATCATCAGAGATGTCCTCCTTCCTCAAACAACATGGCTTTCCCTCTACAACCATCAACTCAGTCTTCACCCGTATGTCCTCCATTACCCGCACATCTGTTCTGGTCTTATCCACTCCCACCTGCTGTGAAGACAAGTACCCCTTGTCCTCATCTGCCATTCCACCAGCCTCCACATCCAGCATTGTAAGGCCTTACCAGTAACCACTGAGATAAGCTGAGGAAATGATAGGCTTTAATACACAGAAGAACCTTGCTGGCCCGAATCCCAGGATAGGAATGGCAGCAAAGGAAAGGTGGCTCAACCTTTATCTCCCAGGACCACGGGGGAGCAGTCATAGGGTATGAGTCATCCATGGGTGGGCCAGCTCCATATATACAATGGACAATGATAACTAGATACAATGGAGGAAACATATCACCACAAATATATCATCCTCCGGCATTTCTGTCACCTCCTGCATGGTCCTGCCTCCAGCCACATCTTCCCCTCTCCTCCACTCCCCATCTTCCTGTCTCTGAGGCTCCCCCGTCCGCTCCTCCCTCCTCACCAATCAGCCCCTTGGTGACTATCCCTGCGATGGCTGGAGATGCTCTACTTGTGCCAGTCCCTCCTACCTTGCCTCCCTACCCGTTGTGGTCTCCTCTACATCAGAAAGACAGGTCACTGCAATAGTGAGGATCTCCCAGTGGCCACCCATTATGTATATATTTTATATAAACAAATGCACGGACATATAAAAAAAAAGTATATGTAAACATTTTGGATTAATTTACTCGGTTACAGCATACCGTTCATCAACCTCACAGCTGTGGAAAGAAGCTGTTTCCCAGCCTGGTTATGAGTCAAAGCTACTGAATGCTGGACACAAAGGATCCTCAGCAAGTCCTTGAGCCTCATTTCAACAACCATGTTTGTAATCGTGCCATGTGTGGCTTTCTCTGCTCTAATGATGTGGATGATGTTGGGATTTACTGGACATCTCTAATTACCCCTGAGCCAAGGTGGCACTTAGCAATCAACTATGTCTGAAGTCACATCTGGGCCAGACCAGGCCAATTCCCTCCCCTGAAGGACTTCAGTGGCCCAGATGTGTTTTAACAATCCAGCTACTTCACGATCAGTGTTAATCATTTCAGCTGTGTTAATTACTCAAATTTGCATACTCCAGATGCAGTGGTGGGACCTGGTCAATCAATCATCCTTCATACGCTGGTCCAGAAACTTCACGCATTTATTGCTGGGATTGAACTTTCTTTCCGATCATGGTGAGTGAATTTGTGCAGGCTACGTCTCCGACATCGTTTCCTAATTTTTGAATTTTAGGGTGAAACACAAATGTCTGTGGGCACTGTGATTGTAGTTGAAATGCAGAAAGGCTGGATGAACTCAACTGGTCTCGTAGCATAGGACCTGCTGAATTCCTCCTGTGTCTAATTTCAGGGTGTCATTGCTGGCAGTTTTTCCATTAATCATTATTACTAAAGTGTGCGCACGTTTGACTGTTACTGATATGATGTATTTGTTTGAGGAGGCAGTGGCCAACACAGGGGGAAATGGGGACATCCCCACCCCCCACCCCCCGTTGTGAAGGAGAAGCATGGGAGATGACCCTCTAGGGAAGATGACCACGGCAGCGGAACCCGAGAGAGGCTCAGCAGCTGAAGGACTCAACTAGGCTCTGGGCCGTTGGCAACATGCAGTCGAAGGACCCCCACAGGCTGTCAAAGGACTCACACCGGTCTGCGAGATGCTGGAGACTGGCTCATGGGAACCAGATATCGAAACCGGGATACAAGCAGGTGCTGAGGGCAAGAAGGACCCCCCACCCGAAGGGCCTCGGGCGCTGAAGGCTTCCTGATCATATCGGAGATTTGGAAATGGACCTCGGGTTGCCGACGGTTTGAACTGTAGTCCATGCAGAGGTTGTGGGAGAACTGGAGGAGAATCCATGGATGTTCAGTGACTCTGAAGGGACTTTCATTTGTCTTTTTTTATCCAATTATTAGTGGAGCCGGGCAATGCTCATGGTGACCCTTTGCCTTACGGCAAATAAAATGAAGCATATCATTTAGATTAAATTTTTATGTATTATTACATGACAATAAAAGGAACCTTGAACCATGTCCATATGCACGCCCTTATATTCAAGTGAGATATTTTAAGGCTTTCGCTCACTTCTGCACTTTGTTGATGTCTGAGATTCCCTGTATACGTTTGTGCTTCCATTTTTATCTTTATCTTTATGTGTTTCTACTTGTCTGTGCAGTTGCTCTTTATTTATTTGTGGGCCTTTTGTGGGTCTGGCTTCTTCGATGGCCATGAAACTGCGTGCTTATGTCAATATGTACATTTCTGTATGTCAGTATCAATATGTGTATGTCTGTCAATTTATGCTTGTCAGTTGGTGTTTCATTGTTTTTGTGTGTGTGTGTGTGTTGAAGGTTCGTTTAATTGTCAAGTGATTATACATTTAAAACGTAACATACTGCGCTGATACAAATATGTGTATATGTGACTGTCAATGGGTAGCTGGCCCGTCCCCAACTGGTGACTGGCTCCGTGGTAACTCCTCCCCTTGTGACCCTGGAATAAAGGTCGACCCCCCTCTCCCTGTCCTCGGTCGAGCTCTTGGAATCGGGCCAGCTACAAGTCTAAAATGTAATAAAGCATCAATTTTACTGCTTTGGAGTCATTGATAGAGTGTGTCACATACATGATATACTTTCATTTTTGTCTGCTGTAAGGCAACAAAGTGTTACCATGAATGTGTGTAAGTATGTGTGGGAGCTTGTGTGTATTTATGTATTTTGTGTGTGTGTGTGTGTGTGTGTGTGTGTGTGTGTGTGTGTGTGTATTTTTGTATCGTGTGTGAGTGTGTGCTTACGTATTGTGTGCGTGCGTGTGTGTATGTATTTATGTATCATGTGTGTGTGTGTGTGTGTGTGTATTTATGTATCGTGTGTGTGTGTGTGTGTGTATTTATGTATCGTGTGTGTGTATTTATGTATCGTGTGTGTATATTCATGTATCAAGCATGTGAATGTGAATGTATTCACGTATTGTGTGTGATTGTGTATGTGTGTGTGTAGATATTTATATCACTGTATGTCTAAAACTATGTATGTGAATGCGTTGGTGTACCTTTGTGCATGTTTATCTAAATGTGCAAGTGTGTGTATCTATATCTCGGTATGCTTGTATGGGTATGTGTGCATGCATGTATGTATCTGTATTTATCTGTATGTATAACTGTATGTGCATCTATCTATACATGTACATATTCATTTGTGTGCCTCTATCTATATGTTACCAATGACTTTATGTGTATGTCAATATCTGTGTGTATTTGTGTGCGTGCGTGTGAGTGCGTGCGTGCGTGTGTTTGTGTGTGTGTGTGTGTATATTTTTGTATTGTGTGTGAGTGTGTGTTTGTGTATTGTGTGTGTGTGTGTATTTATGTATCGTGTGTGTGTATTTATGTATCGTATGTGTATATTCATGTATCAAATATGTGAGTGTGAATGTATTCACGTATTGTGTGTGATTGTGTATGTGTGTGTGTGTAGATATTTATATCACTGTATGTACTTCTACAGTATGTCTAAAACTGTGTATGTGAATGCATTGGTGTACCTTTGTGCATGTTTATCTAAATGTGCAAGTGTGTGTATCTATATCTCGGTATGCTTGTATGGATATGTGTGCATGCATGTATGTATCTGTATTTATCTGTATGTATAACTGTATGTGCATCTATCTATACATGTACATATTCATTTGTGTGCCTCTATCTATATGTTACCAATGTCTTTATGTGTATGTCAATATCTGTGTGCATTTGTGTGCGTGCGTGTGAGTGCGTGTGTGTGTGTGTGTGTGTGTGTGTGTGTGTGTGTGTGTGTGTGTGTGTGTGTGTGTGTGTGTGTGTGCGTGCACCTGGGTGTGCATGTAAGTGTTTCGTACAATTGCAGAAATGCATCTCGATTCTGTGAAATGGATCTCCACAAGGCCATTGAACTGCAGTGGACGAAATCTAAATGACCCTCCTCCTCATCTTTTACAACCTGGTTCCTGCAGAGCAATTGCTACATTTTATTTCTGCCTCTCTGAAAACATGGTATGTGAAATTCAAAAGCACTGTACAGATTTATGCCTCAATGACAATGATACTGGAGGTGGGAAGAGTCCAACCATGTTGTGCCCGCTAAAGACAAGCCTCACCACAGGCCCTCCAGGCTGTAGGGCTCAGCAAACACACTCCCGTCTGCAAGAATAACCTCGGCAGTGTTTTAAAGGGAAGTTCTATGCCGCACGGCACATTGTCAGTCCCCACACTCTTTTCCAGGACGAGTCCAGCCTCCTGCAGAAGCCCGAGCTGAAAATAGGTGCAGCAGACTCTTGTTCGCCCAAAGACTTCCAAAACGGGAATGCAGCCCTGTTGGGCGCTATCAGTTGGCCCAATAATCACGAGGGCAAAGACTGAAGGGAATGATAGGCTTTATTATACAAGAGACTGCTGGCCTGGTCCAAGGCTGGGGAAAATGAGGAAAGGGAGAGAGGACTCGACCTTTATGGCCTGGGTCACATGGGAGGAGTCAAGGAGAGGATGTCATCAGGAGGGCGGGCCAGCCTGTGCACACAACCATATCACTACAAGCCCCATCGAATTTAACCAAGATTTATAAAGAAAGGACATGGGCTTTAAGTTCCTGGGAGTAAACATCTCTGACAAGCTGTCCTGGTTCGCCCCATATCCACACGATGGTTAAGAAAACATTCCTGCACCTCCACTTCCTCAGAAGCCTGAGCGAGGCTAGCGCATCACCTGCATCCCACAACGACCCCGGTAGGTGCCCATGTAGGAGTCGAGCAGTTGGTGACCACGGTCCAGGGACTCGCACCGGGTAGCAGAATGCTGGAGACCGGCTCAAGACTAGCTGAAGGGGTAACCAGGCACGAGAACCGGGATGTGAGAGGGTGCCGGAGGCTTCCTGATTGTGCCAGAGGTTTGGATCTGGAGCTCAGGCTCCTCGTGGTTCGGACTGAAGGCTGTGTGGCCTCGGAGGCTGCGAGAGAAGGCTGGAGGTGAAGCCATGAATATTCACTTACCCTGGGGGAAAATCTCTTTTGTTTCTCTTTCCCAGGCTGTAAGTGGAGTTGGGCAATTTTTGCTGATAGTGAATCTTTGTCTGCTTTATAGTAGGCTAAAGGAAACTTAATGTAATATCATATTTTCTCTTTTATTATGTGACAATAAAAAAAATCTTGAATCTTAACTGTATTCTGTCAGGGTGCATTACAGCATGGGATGGAAGCTGTTCCACCCAATGTTGCAGGAAACTCCAGAGGGGCTGCGATCGTGGCTCAGGCCATGCCGCCTCCCTCGACTCCTTCTATAACTCCCACTGCCTTGGAAAAGCAGCCAGCATTTTAAAAGCCATGTTCTCTTCACCCCTGTTCGACCAGGTGGATTCACGAGCCTGAGCCAACAGATTCAAGGATAGCTTCTTTGCTGCCTGTTATCGGACTCCTGAATGGAGTATCTTTGGCTTGGCTTCGCGGATGAAGATTTATGGAGGGGTAATGTCCATGTCTGCTGCAGGCTCGTTGGTGACTGACAAGTCCGATGCGGGACAGGCAGGCACGGTTGCAGCGGTTGAAAGGGAAAATTGGTTGGTTGGGATTGGGTGTTGGGTTTTTCCTCCTTTGTCTTTTGTCAGTGAGGTGGACTCTGCGGTCTTCTTCAAAGGAGGTTGCTGCCCGCCAAATTGTGAGGCGCCAAGATGCACAGTTGGAGGCGATATCAGCCCACTGGCGGTGGTCAATGTGGCAGGCACCAAGAGATTTCTTTAAGCAGTCCTTGTACCTCTTCTTTGGTGCACCTCTGTCTCGCTGGCCAGTGGAGAGCTCGCCATATAACACGATCTTGGGAAGGTGATGGTCCTCCATTCTGGAGACGTGACCCACCCAGCGCAGTTGGGTCTTCAGCAGCGTGGATTCAATGCTTGTGGACTCTGCCAGCTCGAGTACTTCGATGTTGGTGATGAAGTCATTCCAATGAATGTTGAGGATGGAGCGGAGACAGCGCTGGTGGAAGCGTTCTAGGAGCCGTAGGTGATGCCGGTAGAGGACCCATGATTCGGAGCCGAACGGGAGCGTGGGTATGACAACGGCTCTGTACACGCTGATCTTTGTGTGTTTCTTCAGGTGGTTGTTTTTGCAGACTCTTTTGTGTAGTCTTCCGAAGGCGCTATTTGCCTTGGCGAGTCTGTTGTCTATCTCGTTATCGATCCTTGCATCAGATGAAATGGTGCAGCTGAGGTAGGTAAACTGCTTGACCGTTTTGAGTTCTGTGTGCCCGATGGAGATGTGGGGGGGCTGGTAGTCATGGTGGGGCGCTGGCTGATGGAGGACCTCAGTTTTCTTCAGGCTGACTTCCAGGCCAAACATTTTGGCAGTTTCCGCAAAACAGGACGTCATGCTCTGGAGAATGGAGTATACACACCGGTAAAATGATGTTGCCATTGGCCCGTAGCAACTCGCCACTTCTGTATGGATTTTGCTTGCTGCAATTCAATTCAAGTTTTGTTATCATTGTACAAATGTAACGTCCAACTGGATGAAACAGACCCCAGTGTGAAAACATGCAAATACATATATAGACATAGCACACATACTTACAAGCGATTTACAGGGTCGGCTTCAGAACCAGTGTTGGAGGAGGGCATTAGGGTAACTGGGAGGGGCACAGTCCAACAGTCGTAGACTTGCTCAGCGGGAGGTGGGGTGCTGGGGGCAGCCTACCTACCAAGCGGACGCAAACCTCCTCCAACCCTCTGATGTGGCAGCCAAAGCGCTGCTCTTATTGCATGGAGAGTCACTAGCGTGCGTCAGGCACCTCCAGCATCCAGCTTGACGCACGCTAGTGATGCGGGCAGGGAACGGGGCGGGTCTGATGGGAAGTGTTGGCTGCGAGCATATGGGGGAACAGCACCTCGCAGGAGTGGGCCATGACCGCGAATGCCCCCATCACCTTGGCGTTGAGCATGGCAATACATATATAAAAATAAATAAATAATGTTAAATAAATCGTTGCGTCTCGGAGGGGTTGTATGAGCAGTTCATCTGCCACTCAACATTCTGATTGTCTTGGGAAGGAAGCTATTCCTCAGCCTGGTGGTTCTGGCTCTGACACTCCTATATCTCTTCCCAAATGGGAGCAACTAAAACATGCTGTGTGTGGGATGGGAGGAGTCCTTAACAATTTTGCAAGCCCTCTTCAGACAACGATCCCAGTAGATCATGTCGATGGGGGGAGGGACCTCTTCAGACAACGATCCTAGTAGATCACGTCGATGGGGGTGGGGGTGGGGATGGGGGAGGGGTGGGGGAGGAACGGGAGACCTCAAGTGATCTTCTCTGCTATTCTTATGGCCCTTTGGATTGACCTCCTATCCAATGCTCTACAGCAGTGGTTTTCAAACTGCCCCCTAAACTCACATCCCACTTTAAGTATTCCCTCTGCCATTAGTGCTCTGTGATTAGGAAGGGATTGCTTAAGGTGGGATGTGAGTGGGAAGGGAAGGTTGGGAATCGCCGCTCTAGACCCAAATGTTCCTGAAATAATTTGCTTGAGAAAAATTGTCATTGGCCCATTTTTCTTGGAGATATGATACCGTGCACATAACGAGCCAATGAGGTACGATTCAAATTGTGGTTTTCAAACTTTTTCTTGCCACTCACATAGCAGCTTAAGCCATCCCTTACTGATCACAGAGTACCTATGGCTTGGGGGTGGCTTAAGGTGGAATGTGAGTTTAGGAGGGCAGTTTGAAAACTACTGCTCTAGTACCACACTGTGATGCAGCCAGCCAGGACACTCTCAATAGAATGTTGACAGGATGGTGGCCGGTAGCCTTGCCCACCTCAGTTTTCGCAGGAAATTCAGTTGCTGTTGCTCCTTCCTGATGAGTGAGGAGATGTTATGTGTCCAGTGGTGAGAGTGTGGAAGGAGCTGCCAGCTGAAGTGGTGAATGTGGGCTCAATTTGACATTTGAACAGCTGCATAGATGGGAGAGGCATGGAGGGATATGGGACTAGGCAAAAAAAATGGTTCTGCACAGAGTAGAAGGGCTGAACGGGACTGTTTTTCTGCTGTAATATTCCATGGTTCTTTGATAGGTTAGCACTTAAGTGAGCTCTAAGGAACTTGGTGCTCTCTACTCCCTCCACCACAGGTTGTTGATGTGTCGGGGAGGGCGGTCGTCCCTAGTCCTCCTGACGTCCACGATCACCTCCTTTGTTTTGTCTACATTGACACTCAGGTTGTTAATCTTGCACCATAAAACACATTTCTAAGACTTATTATCGAAACAATCATGTTCAACAATTTGAGAGAGAGAGAAAGCAAGGGAAGGGGAGAGAAAGAAAGGGAGAGAAAATGAGATGGGGAGGGAAATTATCTTTGTCTCTAAGAGGACATTGGAGAAGGGGGTATGAATTTGCCTTCACAATGCAGATTGTCTGAACTGGGAAATACATCATTGTTCCACCAACATGGTTGTGTCTAAATTCCGGTACTCTATGCCCAACTGCATTTTGGGAGTAGCTTCACTAGTGTTACAGTCTCCTGGGTGGATAAGAATGGACAATAAATGCTGGCCTGTTTGGTGATTACCACATAGAACAACATAAAATTAGAGGCTGCCAGCTTCACATTCAGAGAAGTGTGTCAACACATCGAGTGAAACATGAAAGTCTGATTTTAGTTAAAAGTAAAGCAGAAATGCTGGAGGAACTCATCAGATCACAACGCGTTCACGGGAGGTAAAAATATCTAACTGATGTTTCAGTCCTGGGACCTTACATGCATGAGGTTTTTCCCATGAAGGGAGATTCTAGGGACAAGAGGGCCCAACTTCAGGAGTTCAGGGCATCAGCTTAGAACAGAGACACGAAGGGGTTTTTTTTCCAGCCAGAGAGTGGTAAATCCATGGAATTTGTTGCCGCAGGTGGTTGTGGAGGCCGGGTCATTGGGTGCATTTAAGGCGGAGGTGGTTGATTGGCCAGGGCATTAAACCTGATGAGGAGAAGGCCGGGGAGTGGGAAAATGAATCAGCTCATGAATGAATGGCGGGGTGCAACCGATGGGCTGAAGAGCCTATTGCTGCTCCTATGCCTCATGGTCTTAAAAGCTGGCGCATGCCTGAATTAAAAGGCTGGGGAGAAGGTAAGACCAACAGACGGAAGGTGTGAATATTATATGGATAGTAGGGGAAGAGGGAGGAAAGGTAAGGATTGAGAAGGGGAGGGAGTGGCTCTGTGAATGCAGAACTGAGGGAAAGGAGACAGAGGGAAAAGGGAAGCAAGAGACAGAGAAAAGGAGAGGAGACCTTTCCCACCGACCTCCCATGGACGCTGCAAGACCTGCTGACTTCCTCCAGCAGTTCTGTGTTTTTCCTACAATATCAGTATGTGCTGTCTCTGGTGTTTCACCACCCTCAAGGAAAGGAGACAAAGGGATAGATGGGGTGGAGGCGGTGGGGCTAATGGAAACTGGAGGGGTCGATGTTTATGCCATTGGATTGGAGGGTGCCCATCCATTTCATCTTCCCACCCCATTCCCTTGCTGACTTTCTGTCCAAGCTCGGCCAGGCTGAAATCACCCGCAAATTGGAGTAAAAACACCTCAGCTTCCGTCTGGGCATCGACTTCTCCGGTTTCCATCAACCCCTATCACCCCACCTCATTCATTCCTAGGTCTCTTTTCCTCTACCTCTGTCTTTCTCTTCCTGTCTCCATCTGTCTCCTTTCCACTCAGCTCGTCATTCACAGAGCCATCTCCTCTGCCCCAAATCTGTTCTCACCTTTCCTCTCTCCTACCTCCTACCCATGTCCAATGAACACCTCTTGTCTGTTGGTCTGCATTCCTCCCCCTGCTCTTTCCTTCCTTCTCCCCAACCCTTTAATTCAGCCACCTGCCTGTATTTGACTCATACCGTGAAGAAGGGCTCACGTCAGAAATGCTGGTTATATATCTTTACCTCCACTGGATGCTGTGAAACCGGCTGAGTTTCTATGTTTTAATTTCAACACACTGAGGCCAGTGACTATAGAATTGTGATAAGAATTCTCACTTGTAGCAAGGTGTTTCTGTGTGTTCGGGAGAAAGATGCAGCCGTTAAATGATCGGGTAAGCAAATATGCAGATGATACGAAAATTGGGGGAGTGGTGGACTGTGATTGTGATTACAGAAGGATTTGGTTTGTTTGGAAGAGTGGGCTGAAAGATGGCAGATGGAATACAATGTAGACAAGTGCGAGGTGCTGTATTTCGGTAAAAATAACCAGAATAGGACATATGCAGTTAAGGGGAGGGCATTGAGGCATGCAGAGGAGCAGAGGGGGTTATGGTACAGAGTTCACTGAAGGTTAAGAAGGCATATGGTATGCTGGCCTTTATACATCATACTATAGAGTATAGGAACTGGGAGGTAATGCTGCAGCTGTTTAAGGCATTGGTGAGGCCAGGTTTGGAGTATTGTGTTCACTTCTGGTCTCCAAATTATAGAAAGGATATAGATAAGGTGGAGAGGGTGCAGAGAAGGTTTGCAAGGATGTTGTCTGGCTTACAGCATCTGGATTACAGGGAGAGATTAAGGAGACTGGGACTTTATTCATTGGAATGTAGACGACTGAGAGGGACTTGATAGAGGTATTTAAAATAATGAAAGGAATAGATAGACAAGACATAAACAGACTCTTTCCCCTGAGGGCAGGGGAGGTTGGAACAAGAGGCCATGAGTTAAGGGTAAAGGGGCAAAACGTTAGGAGAAATATTAGAGGTGGGTTTTTCACTCAGTGAGTGGTGGCAGAATGGAATGATCTTCCGAATGAGATAGTTGTGGCAGGATCCCTTCTGTCATTTAAGAGAAGGTTGGATATTTACATGGAGGAGAGGGGGTTGAAGGGTTATGGGCGGAGAGCAGGATGGTTGAGCTAGTGGAGTTGTTCATGTGAACCGATGCAGACTCGAAGGGCCGACATGGCCTGTTTCCACGTTGTAAACGGTTATTGGGTTATATCAATCATGAACTCAGTGAATGCTTTGAGGTGACTTGGTTAACACGCGGGTTTTAAATGGCGTTGAACACATATCCACAAGCCACCTTTTTGCAAATTTCGCTCAGGGTTAAATGATGCCGCTTTCCAACTCCATCTGTGGAGCAATGATGGACTTATTTCAGTTGCATATGTACTAAAATCGGAATGATACGGAGAAGATTAGCCTGGCCCCTGCACAAGGATGACACGCATTTTTTTTGGGGGGGAGCATGGTTTTGGGGAGATGTTAGCGCAACGCTATTGCAGTGCCAGCAATTGGGACCAGGGTTTTGAATCGCACCGTCTGCAAGGACTTTGTGCGTTCTTCCCGTGTCTGTATGGGTTTTTCCCGGGACCTCTGGTTTCCTCCCACCCTTCAAAATGTACCAGGGGAGTAGGTTAATTGGGTGTAATTTGGCGCCACGGACTCGTGGGCTGAAAGGGCCTGTAAGGGTGCTGTGTGTCTAGATTCAAAGCCATTCAGAGATGTATCGAATGAACACCAAGCCTCCATCTTTTCTCCAAGCTGTTTCATCAAATGCTTAGGAGCACGTTGTCGGTAGAATGGTGTCCCTCAGGAGAAGGGAAAAATATAGAAATTGAAAACCACAGTTATGTAAAATTTTGACTGCAATTGGTCAAGTTCATTAGCACTGTAGAAATACCAATCAAGTTCAAGATTATTATCACCTGACTGTAGATACATAACCAGGCGAAACAATATTTGTCCAGATCACAGTGGACCCACATACGCACACAATACACATTGCCTACTAATCAAGGAATATGTATGTACAAATATTTTGGAATGATTTACTTCCGTCTATAGTCACCCAAGGTGATAGCAATCTCAAGGCCTACAAGAAGAGACTATTATCCTGGCTTTGATGCTCCTGTACTTCCTTTGTGCCAGTATTGGGTCAAAGAGAGTGTGTGCAGGTTGAAAAGGATCCTCAATAATTCCTTGAGCCCTATTTAAGCAACATTTCTGCTAAATGTCATCAACAGAGGAACAGCAGATGCCAGTGATCCCACCGGCCGTTTTGATGATCCTCTGCATTGACTTCCAGCCTGATGCTTTACAGCTACCATCCCACACAATGATGCAGTCGGACAGAACACTCAATGGGACTTCTGCCAAAGGTTGTCAAGGTGCGATCCAGTCCCCTCAATCCAGAGCAAGGTTGTCCTTGATTCAACAAGAACACCGAGGAGAGCTCCTTAATTTTTTTTTACGCATACTTCAGTTAATTTAGTAATAGGACCTTCCAACCCATGAGAGCACGCTGCCCGAATGAACCTACAAACCCTGTAGATTATTGGAGGGTGGGAGGAAACTGGAGCTCCCCAGAGCTAACCCGGGGAGAGCGTACAAACATGTTACAGACTGAGGCAGATTTGAACCCAGGTGCAATACTGCTGCACTAACCTCTGTGTTAACCATGCCACTCTGGAAGAGAGGGGAGAGAACACAATGACAAGGTTTAGATCTCCTCCATCTCAACAGTGTCCTTTAATTCCATTCAAGATTATTCTCCACATGCTTATGGATAGAATTCAGATGCAAAATAGAAAAGGCAATGGCTGAAAAGAACACCTTGAGGTATTACGATGCGACAAACAGGTAGGAACATAATGTTAAAGGCAGGAGTGGGCTATTCAACTACTTGTGTATATTCTACCCTGCTGTAAGATCACGGTTGATTATTTGTCCCGCATCGGACTTGTCAGCCACAAACGAGCCTGCAGCTGACGTGGACTTTTACCCCCTCCATAAATCTTCGTCCGCGAAGCCAAGCCAAAGAAGAGTCAAAAACATTCAAATGGAGCAAAGGGGTAGGCCATTCAGTCCTTCATTCAAGTTCTATCATTACTTACACCAGTGATAGAACTGGTACGGATTACTAATATGCCTTGGATCCATGTGACCCAAACATTTGGATAAGCCTACCATGTCGAACCTTGTCAAACCAGTACCAAATTGTTGAGCCAATTTGCAGAACCAATTGCTCTCAAACTGGCGTAGATCACAAGGCCATAAGACATAACAGTAGAAATAGCCTATTCAGCCCATCAAATCTATCCCACCATTTAAATCATGAGCTGATCCATTTTTCCAATCGGCCCCACTTCTAGGCCTTCTCTCCATAACCTTTGATGTCCTGGCTAAATAAGAACCTATCCATCCTCTATCTTAAAGACACCCAATGACTTGTCCTCCACAACTGCCCTTGGGAAAAAATTCCACAGACTTACCACCCTCTGGTTGGAAAAGAATCCTTTATATCCCTGTTCAAAGAGGACGCCCTTCAATCCTGCAGATGTGCCCTCTTGGCCTCCACCCTCTCACCACGGAAAACAACCTTTCCACATCTACTTTGTCCATGCCTACCAACTGTTCCGGACTCACCCCATGTAGTGAACTGGGATTCACTAGAAGTGACCTGTACCAATGACTGGTCCCACCTCCTGGCCCCTCCCCCGCAGGCCCGTATATAACCCTGGTTTCCCGCCCAAACCCTGAACCCCCCCCCCCGAAGCCTGTTCATGAATCCCACCTGTGTTGTAAGCTAATAAAAGTGTTAGTTCTCCCTCCAGTCAAGTATGAGCTTTTATCTACGCTACACCCCATATCCCTCAAATCTTTTGATATCCAAAAATCTGTAGGGCATTTACAGCACAGAAAGAGACCTTTTGGCCTAACGTATCCATGCTGACCATGATGCCTTGCATTCATCCCAGGCTGCATGAAGCACATATCCCTCCACCCCCTTCATCTACTCCAGAAATAGACGTCCCTCCTGTACCATCTGAGCTCAGTTTTGGGATACAGTTGCTGTTCCCAGTAATCCATCCCAGGTTTTACACTTGCCTGGATGTATTTGCCTTAAGGCTCGATCATCCGTAACATTTAATAGCATCACATTAAGAATTAAAGCATGTTTCTTGTAGTACTAAAGCCTTGTCTTCATGTACAAAGTGAGGAAAGTCACTCTGAATGCCAAGCCACAGAATAAACACAGCAAGAGAGAATAAATTCAGTGAGAAAGGGACTAAATTTAAGCAGTCCCTGTGGACTTTTAAAGCAAGCTGCAGAATTATATTTTAAAAAATCTTGGTAGCTCAATTCCAAGCATTACAGCTGAAATTGGAGATCTTGTTTGAAAAGCCTTATCTGCAAGATAACTGGGGGAAATCCTCTAGAGATAAGAATCAGAATAATGAACATGCTTGGGAGGTTGACAAATGAGAAATAAGAGCCTGTACTGACTTTCCAGAGAAATTTTTACCATCCAGACTGAATTAAATATACAGTAATATGTGTATAAATAAACATCCGTGGATCGAGGTAATGGGGGCGAGAGGGAGCCTTTTCATTGGTGGTGTTGGTCTTCACATGGATCCTGCTAAAGGACGAATAAATAATGACATCAGATTTGCTGTGTGCAAGAAGGAAAAATGACTGCCACCACCTTGAGACTTAAAGGTCAAAGCGTTATATCCCATTCATATGATTTATTAGTTGTAGTTAGTGTGTGTGTGTGTGTGTGTGTGTGTGTGTGAGTCTGTGTGTGTAACTGTGTGTGTGTGAGTCTGTGTGTGTAACTGTGTGTGTGTGTGTGAGTCTGTGTGTGCAACTGTGTGTGTGTGTGAGAGTGTGTGTGTAACTTTGTGTGTGTGTGTGTGTAACTGTGTGTGTGTGAGAGTCTGTGTGTGTAACTCTGTGTGCACGTGCGCGTGTGTGTGAGTCTGTGTGTGCTTGTGTGTGTGCACGCACGTGTGTGTGTGTGTGTAACTGTGTGTGTGTGAGAGTCTGTGTGTGTAACTCTGTGTGCGCGTGCGTGTGTGTGTGTGAGTCTGTGTGTGCTTGTGTGTGTGTGTGCGCGTGCGTGCGTGTGTGTGTGTGTGTGTGTGTGTGTGTGTGTGTGTGTGTGTGTGTGTGTGTGTGCGTGCGAGAGAGAGAGTGTGAAAATCATAACTATTGCAGGTGATAAAAAGTTTGAGGTCAAGTATTGAGACGCCTGGGATTGTCTGATCTCAGAAGCCAAGCAGACTCAGGCCTGGTCAGTACTGGGAGGGGGATCGCCTCGGAACACCAGGTGCTGTTGGTTTCTGTAATGGACTCTCTGTCTGCCTTACAGTAGTCAAAAGTTAAAGAATTTCATGTATGTGCATTCTAAATGTAGTATTACATGACAATAATGGAACCTTTATCTTTACATGCACCAAGATGTAGTGATAGATATGCTTTTGTGAGCAAACCAGTAGATTTCTCATTATCTCACCCCTCGTACAACTATGACATAGTATGAAAGTGTAGAGCTGCAGAGGCAGAACCGTTCATATTGAACAAAGGAAACATCATTGAATTATTTCAAGGTTTATTCAAGAGTCAGGTCAATGCAGGAAAGACCCTGTCCTTGAATCTGGCAGTGTGTGATCTCACTCTCACGATGGAAGGGGATGTGAAAAGAGTGTGGCCGGGGTGAGACAAATATATTCATTCACTAGCTGTTTTTCCAAGGGAGCGGGCGTTCCAGATGGAGGCAATGGAAGGGAGGAGGTTGTACCTTGTGCAAAATCTGTGGCCAACGTTTTTCTGGTGAAAATGTTCGAAACACACATCAGATCAGGCTGCATCCGTGGAAAGGAAAATGTTTAATACTTTAGTAAAGCGCGAAAGTCTGCAGGCACCGTGGTTGAAGTAAAAACACAATGCTGGGGAAACTCAGCAGGCCAAACAGTGTCCTTTATGTGGCAAAGATAAAGATACATAACCAACATTTTAGTCCTGAAGCCTTCATCAAGGTGTGGGGCCATTTGTCACCATTGGATTATCCAAACCTGGTATGCTAACTGTTTTCCTTTTAATAAAGAGAATCTGAACTTTGTAAACTCGAAAGATTCAAATATATCTGTACTAGTGCCCCAGTGATTCGGGAGTTCTGAACGATCAGGGAAATCATCTATCAGCATCAAAATCAGGTTTATTGTTGTTTTGTGGCACCAGAGTTTATGCATTACAGATGCAAAATTGAGATAGATTGCAGTTCTATAAATATAATATTTAATTAGAATAAATAATTAGTGCAACCCTGGTTTATTGTTCATTCCAAAATCTGATGGTAGAGGTAAAAAAGCTGTTTTTGTCCTGCTGGGCCCTCGTCCTCAGGCTCCTGTGTTGGTAGCAGAGAGGAAAGGACATAGTCTGGGTGCTGAGGATCCGAGATTTCAATTGAAATGTGACACTTTTAATTTTTTTAAGTTCAGGCAAGCAGCACAGGCCCTGCAGCTGTAAAGATATGACTGCAGAAGCCTACACAGGCAAGCTTGTCAGGGATGCCTGCCTAGCGGCCATCCTCTCAGACTATGTCCTCCAGCGGCTACTGGGACTCGATGAACTAAAACCTTGGAGAAGGCCGTCGAGGACTCCAAATCACTGGATGTATCGCTCAGGAACTCGGACTCATTTGCATCTGACAATGTGGCCACCTCGTGGGGAACACAGGCGCCGCCATATTGGGACGGGAGTCCCACTCCTCCGCAGCCCAGGGGTGTCCCAACTTCACCGCCGCCACCTCTGAGCATGCAGGAAGAAAGAGCTCTATGCTAAAGTATGTAAGTCCAGATCTCATCTCCCGAGCAGCGCCATGTGTGGGCAGTGGAGGGGATCCATCTTGGCCGCCATCATTTCTGCTGTCACTTCCGTCACTGAATAACAGCGCCATGTGCGTGCCAGGGAAGCTGCCATCCTACCACTCCAATATCAAGTGCGACTCTGACTATGACCAGGTACTGGCTTCCATTACACTCGATCAGCACAGTCCTCACCAACTCTCTTGTTTGATGAAGGAGGTCGAAGTAAACGGACATCCTATTACCTGCCTGTTCGAAAGCAACACCAAAAGTTTCATGCACCCTGACGCAGTGCGTATCTGTTCCCTCATGGCGAGTCCATCCAGTTGCAAGATGTCTCTGGCATCCAGGTCACAGTCAGGAGAGACTCTGGGCTACTGCATGGTAACACAAACTGTACGGGGAACTACTTATGACAATTTTAAACAGATGGTCATGCCCCAGTTCTGCGCGCAGGTAATCCTGGGGTTGGACTTCCAGTGTCACCTCAAGAGCGTCACTTTGGAATTTTACAGGCCTCATTTTCCACCTCAAGAGCAGGAGATACAGCATGGAGGACAGGGCATTTATCAAGACAGAGGTACAATGGCTTCAAGCTGAGGGGAGCAAAGAACTGAGCACAAGCCCAGATTGCGGTGGTCAAGAACAGGGAAAAACTCCACATGGTTGCTGACGACAGTCAAACCATAAAATGGTTCACGCCGCTGGGTGTGTACCCCATCCCCACATCACTGATATGATGAATGAGATCACCCAATCCGGGTGTTCACTACCATTGATTTAAAATCGGCAAATCACCATCTGCCTGGAAGGCCGTCAGTATAACGCATTCAAGGCAGACGGTCACCTCTACCACTTCCTAAATGTCCCTTTCGGGGTCACCAATGGGGCCTCTGTTTTCCAATGGGAAATGGACCAGTATGGGCTCAAGGCCCCATTCCCAAAAGTAGAAAATATGACCATTTGAGGTCACGACATGCAGGACCATGACGCAAAGCAACGTGTGTGTTCTGCACATCACCCCTGGCCGTTCTCAGTTGTGTCATGGAATATGGTGTCATTGGGCCAGACTCCGACCGCATATGGCCCTTGATGGAATTCTCTCTGCCTCACGGCCTCAAGACCCTGAAGAGGTGCCTTGGGTCTTTTATTGTGCACAGTGGGTTCCCAAATATGCCAACAAGGCCCGAACTCTGGTAAAAGCCACATCCATCCCACTCTCAGCGGAAGCTCAGGAGGTCTTCGTCAGCATCAAAGGGGACATTGCCAAGACCACGATGATTGCCGAGGATGAGTCCATCCTTTTCCAGATGGAGAGTGATGTCTCTGATTTTGCTCCAGCCACCACCCTCAACCAAGTGGGTAGACCAGAAGCATTCTTCTCCCACACTCTCCATGACCCTGAGGTCCGAACTCCTTCATTGAGAAGGAGGCCCAGGCGATTGTTGAGGTGGTGCACCACTGGAGGCACTACCTGACCAGTAGGCCAGGTACCCTGCTGACTGACCAACCTGCAGTCGCGTTCATGTTCCACAGCAAAGAGCGGAAAATAATCAAAAATGATAAAATCCTGAGGTGGTGGATAGAACTCTCCACCTATAAATATGACATCCTATACCGGCCCGGAAAGCTCAACGAGGCCCCCAGATGCCCTGACCCGGGGAACGTGCACCAGCTCACAGCCTGACTGGCTCCAATCTCTCCACGATGACCTCTGCTACCCCAGCTTCATTAGTCTCTTTCATTTCTTCAAGGCTAAAAACCTCATTGACGACGTCCGGACCCTGACTAGAAACTGCCAGGTTTGTACTGAATGGAAACCATGTTTCTACAGGCCCGACAAGTCACATTTGATCAAGGCTACTCGACCCTTCAAGTGCCAGTGTGGACCTCAAGGAACCCCTGTCCTCGTCCAATCGAAACCTGTACTTCCTCAACATTGTTTACGACTACTCCTGATTCCCCTTTGCCATTCCCTGCCCAGATATGACCACGGCCACTGTTATAAAGGCACAGAATGGCATCTTTACCCTATTCGGGTACCTGAGCCACATCCACAATGATTGGGGGTCCATTTTTCTGAGTGACAAAGCTGCGACAGTTGAACCACAAGCCATAATCTCCAGGGGAATGGTCACTGACACTGTGCATATGTATGGCCGGCCTTCCTTCCCTCGATGACTCCACCCCTTAATAAAGACAGTTACACCAAGTCCCTCCTTCAACACAAGTTCTGGGATTGGTCCAAACCTTACGGTATTAAAAGCCTTTGGTTCTGCAACTCCAGCTTTTTTGTATTTTTGATAGTGAATCAAACACCAAGACCCCTGAGCGTCAAGCCCTCCAAAAGGTAGTGGATACAGCCCAGCACATCACAGGCAAAACCCTCCCCTCTACTGAGTACATCTACAGGGAATGCTGCTGTCGGAGGAGCAGCAGCAATCATCAAAGACCCTCACCACCCAACACATGCTCTGTTCTCCTTGCTGCTGCCATCAGGAAAGAGGTCTCAGTGCCATAAGACTCGCACGCCCAGGTTCAGGAACAGCCGCTCCCCCTCTACCATCAGACTCCTCAACAACAAACTCAATCAGGGACCCATTTAAGGACTCTGACTTGATTTTCTTTTTTATTCTCTCTATATAACATAACATAACATAACAATTACAGCATGGAAACAGGCCATTAGGCCCTTCTAGTCCACACCGAACCAAACACCCCTTTCTAGTCCCACCTCCCTGCACAATGCCCATAACCCTCCATCTTCTTCTCTTCCATATACCTGTCCAACCTTTTCTTAAATAATACAATTTACTCCGCCGCCACTATTTCTCCCGGAAGATGATTCCACACAGCTACCACTCTCTGAGTAAAGAAGTTCCCCCTCATGTTACCTCTAAACCTCTGCCCCTTAATTCTTAACTCATGTCCTCTTGTTTTAATCTTTCCTCCTCTTAACGGAAATAGTCTATCCACATCCATTCTGTCTATCCCTTTCATAATCTTAAATACTTCTATCAAATCCCCTCTCAACCTTCTACGCTCCAAAGAATAAACACCCAATCTGTCCAATCTCTCCCCATACTCCAGATGCTTAAACCCAGGCAACATTCTGGTAAACCTTCTCTGCACTCTCTCCACTCTGTTTATATCCTTCCTATAATTAGGCGACCAGAACTGCACACAGAACTCCAAATTAGGCCGCACCAACGTCTTATACAATCTCAACATCACCTCCCAACTCCTATATTCCATGCAATGATTGATAAAGGCCAGCATACCAAAAGCCTTCTTCACCACCCTATTCACGTGAGTTTCTACCTTCAGGGAACGATGTACCGTTACTCCTAAATCTTTCTGCTCTTCTGTATTCCTCAATGCTCTCCCATTTACCACGTATGTCCTATTCTGATTCTTCTTACCAAAATGAAGCACCTCACACTTATCAGCATTAAATTCCATCTGCCATTTTTCAGCCCACTTTTCTAAGCAGCCCAAATCCCTCTGCAATCCTTGAAAACCTTCTTCATTATCCACTATTCCACCTATCTTAGTATCGTCTGCATATTTACTAATCCAATTCACCACCCCATCATCTAGATCATTAATGTATATAACGAACAACAATGGGCCCAATACAGATCCTTGAGGCACACCACTGGTCACCGGCCTCCAACCTGACAGACGATGATCTTAACCAAAGATTAATTCATATTGCACAGTTTGTTTACATTCATTATCGGTTTACAGTTCTTTGTTTACATATTTATGCTGTGTACAGTTTTTTTTTCCCCACTACCAATTAGTGGTAATTCTGCTGTGCCCGCAGGTAAAAGAATCTCAGGGTTGTATGTGATGTCGTGTATGCACTCTGACAATAACATTGAAATCTCTTCTTCTTTCTTTGGCTTGGCTTCGCGGATGAAGATTTATGGAGGGGGTAAAAAGTCCACGTCAGCTGCAGGCTCGTTTGTGGCTGACAAGTCCGATGCGGGACAGGCAGACACGATTGCAGCAGTTGCAAGGGAAAATTGGTTGGTTGGGGTTGGGTGTTGGGTTTTTCCTCCTTTGCCTTTTGTCAGTGAGGTGGGCTCTGCGGTCTTCTTCAAAGGAGGTTGCTGCCCGCCAAACTGTGAGGCGCCAAGATGCACGGTTTGAGGCGTTATCAGCCCACTGGCGGTGGTCAATGGGGCAGGCACCAAGAGATTTCTTTAGGCAGTCCTTGTACCTTTTCTTTGGTGCACCTCTGTCACGGTGGCCAGTGGAGAGCTCGCCATATAACACGATCTTGGGAAGGCGATGGTCCTCCATTCTGGAGATGTGACCCACCCAGCGCAGCTGGATCTTCAGCAGCATTGAAATTCAACATTGAAATCTAAATTAAAGTAAAACCCCTGGTATTTGGTACATATGCGGATCGGTAGATGCCGGATAAGTAAATTTGCCGGATGCTTGAGATTACATGTGACGTGGACTTGTGAATGGACCCCCTAGGTGGGCACCAATTTTGAACTTTCATATTTTTTACCTATTTACTTTTCCTATTTTTAATGCCGGTTGCTTGAATTCTGGATAATGGGTGACTTTATTATGTACAGGGGAGGGAAAAAGAAGATGGAAGGGTTGTGCAGAGGCTTAGCATACTGGATAGCAGAAGAGGAGGAGAGGCAGGTACAGACTACTGGAAGGGGGTGGGGGGGGGTGGGGACCAGGTGAGAGGTGAGAGGGAACTGGAGCGGATAGAGGAGAGATGGAAGTAATCGAAGCAGATTATCCAAAACTGGAGATATCAGTGGTCATGTGAGAGACACACAAGAGTTGCAGAAGCAGAAATATGGAGCCAAAAACAATCGGCTGGAGATTCTCAGAGGGTTGAACAGCAAAATAATTGGGTTATATTCATGAATGGTTCTTAACGAAAGATTAATTCATTCTTTTTTATGAAGTACCAAGTCTTCGTACTTTTGGGTTTAAGGCTGCCTAGGAAGAACATGATGTGTTGTTCCCCATGTTTACACTTAGCTGGTATGTCACTTGGTATTCGGTATGTCACTGAAGACTTTCTGAATCTTCTACAGGTGTACCATGGAGAGCATTCTGGCTGATTGCATCACTCTCTGGTGCAGAGGCGCTAACTCTTAGGACAAGAAAAAAATTCCAGAGGGTTGTTCGCTCGGCCTACGACATCACATGCACCAGACTTCACTCCATTGAGGACATCTACAAGAGGCAAAGTCTTAAAAAAGCAGCCTCTCTCCTCAAAGATCCCCACCACTTCACCATGCCCTCTTCACTCTGCTACCATCAGGGAAAAGGTAAAGGAGTCTAAAGTCTCAGTGGCCCAAAGCCAACTTCTTCCCCACTACACCATTAAATTCCTGAGTGAACAATGAATCAAAGACCCTGCCTTACTTTTCGTGCACTCTTTCTTTTTATATTCATTGTTGTAAGGTGGTTTTATATGGACGCTGCCACAAAACAACAAATTTTCTGAATTGTTCATAACAATAAATTCTGATTCTGATTCTCACCCTGGCAATGGATGCAGCTGAGGACAGACACGTCTGTGTGGGAAATATGAAGGGAGTTCAGATAGTTGGCAAGCTTGAGCCTACAGACAGAGCGCAGATCTCTCTGCTGTTCCTTGAATGAAAGGCATCACTGAGAATGGAGTTGGAAAAGCAAGAGATTGGCCTCTAGCCAATGGATTTCGTCAGGGGATCGTGAATGGAAAGTTGATTTAAAGGTGGGCACTGGTTAATGCACAAAAAGTTTTTGAGGACAGCGCGGATCTTGGCAACTTTGATGTTGGCATCTGGAGCAGGTTGTTTGTGACCCAAAGGTGTAGTGGAGTTGATTATGGGCCATCTGGCAAAGAAGCCCGTCACACTGGAGCTAACGAGGGCTGTGAGGAGGTCGAAGGATCCAACTCTGGCCCCGCAGTCTCTGAGCTCAGCTGTCGTTAAAGGACACGATGCTTTCGCACCGGATGCAGGGCTCGGTAGCTCCACAGAGCTTTCCCCGGAGGTGCAATAAACATCTGAATGATGAATGTTATTATATCAGTGTGTCTGCAGATATTTATGTCCGTTTACATGTTTGAGTTTGTATGTTTATGCATTGATTCATTTATACAATACGTGTCTGTTTCCCGCATGTGTATATTGCCAATTTACACACACACACACACACACACACACACACACACACGATTTTACTAATGTCCCTGCACATATATACACAGTGGTACATGTGTCCCTGCATATTAAAGATAATGGATTTATATGCATGCAGCATTGAAATTACATGCAGGCATTTGTGCGTATATTTTTCCAACACCAATGCCTCTCGTCTCCCAAAATGATTTGTTTTGAAGTTTGTTTCCACTTGGCCTTTGATAAAGTGCCGCTGAGCATTGTTAACTCAATCTGTGCATAAAGGAGAAAAAAAACAGTCCTTTTGTTCAATCTCTTCCAGGGGTGCTGAGTCAGCAAAGCTGTTCAACTGATGCGACAATTAAGGTGCAAGTCTGATTCAGCAATATAGATGCATATCTGCACTGATTTCTCCTTTTAGATGATCACCATTAATCAATAAGGCAAATGCAATTGTGTTTACCATGTCTGGCTGTTAAATTTATTCAGGAATGAAGGAATAATGTGGCCATTTGTATGATAAGAATAAGATTCCAGGTATGAGTGCTGATTTAGTGGGACGTTACTGAAAATGGCAGTCTATTTTATTCCTGAGCTGGCTGTTCATTAGGAGTCTTCTGATCTCTGGCCTCCAATGGAGATCAGAGAGCACTCTGCCTGTTGCATTCTTGCTTTAAATGAGCTGAACACCAGATTTCATGACTTGCTCATGACAGTAAATTCTGATTCTGAGTCTATCCCTCTCCAAAGAGATTTCCTGGGTTTAGACAAAAGTATTAAGTGTTCTGATTTATAAGAAATTAAACAAGAAAGTCTGTGGATGCTGATGTCCAGTGTCGTTCGCAAGAATGCTAGCAAATCCAGCACTCCAACCATTGCCACACTGACATGTCCTCATCACTGGCGAGTTGAGGCCACCTGCAAATTGGAGGGACAACACCTTCTATTCCGCTTTGGCAACCTCCAACCAGACGGCATCAATATCGACTTCTCTCACTCCCACTGACCGCTCTCCCCCTGTCTCTTCCCTTTCTATCACCCCTGTCTCCCTTCCTCCTGCTCCCTACCCTCTTCCCTCCCATCTCCCACCAGAGAGATACTCTTCTGCCCTCTCCCCATCACTTCTCAAATTTCCCTTCCATCCTCCCACCTGAATCCACCGATTTCCTCTTACCTGCTCGCCTGCGATCTTCCTCACCCACTTTAATCTGCCCATTCCCTCTTACCTCTCAGCCAGTGCTCCTTCCACTTCCCCTCTCACCCATCCAGTTATTTGGGAGTCTGTCTGATTTTTTAGCAACTCCTGAAGAAAGGCTCAGGCCCAAAATGTCAACTGTCTTTTGCTCTCAGTGATTGATGCGCGACTGATATATAAGAAGACCGATTTCACAGCACTGTTTGAAAGTGCTCTAGCATCAGTAGAATTTGAGAGGCTATTATGTTTATGTGTCACTGACTGGATTGGTAATTATTGGTCATCCTTCCTCCCTCAGACTCAGTATCTTGCAGACCATTTTTGCAGTATCTTGTGGCACTTGAGCCAGTGGATTAAGTTGGCACATTTCCCTTCTTAATTGTCCTTTCAAGGGAGGTTAAACAGGTTGGGTCTGATCCTATTGGTGCAGAGGCATAGAGGCTGGTTTATACCAAAATGTATATCTGCATGTGTGAATCCAGATTAACACCTACACACACACATATCCATGTGCATGAATAGGTTTATAGTCTGTATATATATATATATATATATATATATATGTGTGTGTGTGTGTGTGTGTGTGGGTGTGCATGTGTAGACACGTCTTTATGTGTGTCTACGTCTTTGCGTGTGTGGGCTTGCTTGTGGTGTGTATGTGTGTTTATGTGTGCGCGTGCATGTGTATGTATGTGTGCGCGCAAATTCATGTGTGTGTGCATACTGTATCTATCTATATATCCACTTTGGTAATACAAACCGGAGGGCAGATTACTATTTGAATGGCAATAGATTAAGAGATGGGGAAGTGCAGAGAGACCTAGGGGTACTTGTACACCAGTCTCTGAAGGCGAGCATGCAGGTACAACAGGCGATTAAAAAGGCAAATGGTATGTTGGCCTTCATATCAACAAGGTTTGAGTCTAGGAACAAGGATACCTTACTGCAGCTGTACAGGGCCTTGGTGAGACCCCACCTGGAGTATTGTGTGCAGTTTTGGTCACCTGATCTAAGGAAGGATGTTCTTGCAATGGAGGGAGTGCAGAGGCAATTCACCAGGCTGATACCTGGAATGGCAGGAATGACTTATGAGGAAAGATTGCGCAAATTGGGATTGTACTCGCTGGAGTTTAGAAGATTGAGAGGGGATCTCATAGAGACCTATAAAATTCTGGCAGGACTGGACAGAATGGATGCAGATGGGATGTTTCCAAGGATGGGAAAAATCCAGAACCCGGGGCCATGGTTTGAGGATAATAGGCAAACCATTTAGGGCCGAGATGAGGAGGAATTTCTTGACCCAGAGGGTGGTGAATCTGTGGAATTCATTGCCACAGAGGGCAGTAGAGGCAGGTTCATTAAATCTATTTAAGAGGGAATTAGATCTATTTCTTCATTATAAGGGTATTAAAGGTTACGGAGAGAAGGCGGGGACGGGGTACTGAACTTTAAGATCAGCCATGATCTCGTTGAATGGCGGAGCAGGCTCGAAGGGTCGAATGACCTACTCCTGCTCCTATCTTCTATGTTTCTATGTTTCAATGACACTCTAATTCTGTAATACTATTTGGCCCATATCCATCTTAACCTCTGTCTACCTGCCCAGATGTCTTCTACGTATTATAATTGTACCCGCCTCTTCCACACTTTCCTGCAGCTCGTTCCACATCCACGGCATCAGTAGGGGGGGGGGGATGCGGACTGCACCAGGTGACACTATTAGATGGGGTGGCACCAAAATGACTGTCTATAAATTTTTTGTGCAGTGTTTCAGCAGAAATTTCTTTTTTAATGTTATAAACCCAGTGAACTCCAAAACCCAACAGGAATAGAAATTCACCAAGACAATGGTTATTTAAACAAAAGTTGCTTTTAATTTTCTTTAAACATGTAACAAGATCAAACTTTAACTTATTACTATTAACAACCCCCTTCTAATTTTAAGTGCACATGTATGTAACGTGCTGATGTTCAGGAAAGTTCTCTGTTTCACCGTCCAATCATTCACTTCTCACTTCTCCAAGTTCAGCAGTATCAGGTAATACTTAGACTGTGCACAGAATTGAACATTTATGAATCTTCACCAGGCTCTGGTGCTTAACGTTAAATGGAAGGTTCTTGTTGGTTTCAGAGAAAGATTTGTTGCTTGTTGGACACTCACAAACTGATTTACTCTGATCAGTCACTTTAGTGTCTGGCCGAAGAAATTTGCCCCAACATGGGTTTTCCAAATAATAACCTCTTCTTCTGCAGTAGTTCCTTTTTGTTTCACTTATTTCAGGAGAAACGCTCGAGCCAGCCATTTCCTCTTGTAAGGACCACAAGGGTTTTGAACAGGCTGAACTCAGAACTCTCAATCCATTTTCAAAATGGGGTCTTTCAACTAGCTTCCAACTCATAACTGCTACTGCAGAACTGACTTCTCTCTTTCTCACTCTGAGAGAAGAATCCTATTTGTTTTTTCCTCTCTCTGCTTGTAAAATCCAAAAACCTCTCCCAAGACTCCAAACCCAATCTTTGAACAATCTTATCAGTACTTCTGAGCCTGAACTTTATTACCCCTACACAATACACATGCATTCTTCATTGCTCCTGCAAAGCCTCAACGTGGAGCTTCTGCATAGCTCTTGCATTGTAAATGAGGTGTCTTTTGCGAAGTGTTACTCTGTTTATGAAGTGATCCCCTGTAACAGCACTCTTTAACCAGACAGCATTAATATCAACCTCTCCTGCTTCTGGTAAACCCTTACCCCAAGTCTCTCTCTTTCCCTATCTTCTTTCCTCAAACTCCCTTCCCCCTTCATACCCTCCCCCACCATGTTCTCTTCTACCCTCCCACCGATTATGTTAGTCAGTCTCTTCCTCCCTCATCTCCTCTCTTCCGTCCTCCCTTCACCTTTCTTTTTAATTATTCAGGTACCGGTCTGCTTTTTATGCTCCTATCTTAAAAAGGGCTCAGACCCAAAACGTGGGTTACCTTTTACTTCATATTGATGCTGAGTGACCTGCTGAGTTTTTCCAGCCCCTGTGTGTATTGCCCAATTCTCCCAGCATCTCCAGACTCTCCTGTTTAACCTTTGGCCAAAGAGGTCAGCTTTAGTGTCATCAGACCGTGAACTTCAGAGGGTGACTTCCATTATTTGGGAACAGGGATTTTCCTTTAATTTGTGCCTTGATAGCACATTACCACCAATAAAGAGAAAGAGACAAATGCCAATTACGAGAATTCCACACAGGATGACCAACTGGTCCAAGAAGGCATTTTTAATAAATGTTAACAGTTCAATTATTTATTTTCTCTGAGTTTATCGTGACAGGCTCATGCGATCTTCTACACTTCAATAAGTGCAGAAGATATAAACCGTTTTTTACTTGGATGGGTTTACTCAGTGGATTTACCACAGCATTAGCAAGCAGAAAATTGATATTTGATATGCAGATCCTATTAACACATTGTGGGGACTTGCATTCAATCTGCTTGATCTCAGTACAATTAATAAGGCCCAACTTGTGTTCCAATCAGTCAGGGAATTGACCAGTGTGATGCTCCCAGTGAGAACAGTTGTACAAGGACCAGTGATTGAACTAAATCTTTGGAGTACCTTCCATGATATGAGGTTATACCAAACTGCACTAACCAATGAATTTGAGTTGTAATGTCAGAGTGTTGTAGAGCCACACAGTGTGGAAACAAGCCCTTCAGCTCAACTTGCCCATGCTGACCAAAATGTCCCAACCATACTCATCCCACCTGCCTGCGTTTGGCCCATATCCCTCTAAACCAGTGGTTCTCAACCTTTTTCTTTCCACACCACTTTAAGTAATCCCTGTGCCATCAATGTTCTGTGATTAGTAAGGGATTGCTTAAGGTGAGAAGGGAAGGGAAGGTTGAGAACCACTGCTCTAGACCCAATTGTTACTGAAATATTTTGCTTGAGAAAAATTGTCATTGGCCTATTGCCTTTGGAGTTAGGAAATGGTGCACATAATGAGTCCATGAGGGACGATTAAAACAGTGGTTTTCAAACTTTTTCTTTCCACCCATACACCACCTTAAACAATCTCTTACTAATCACAGAGCACCTGCAGCATAGGGGACACTTAAGGTGGTATGTGAGAGGAAAGTAAAAGTTTGAAAACCTCTGCTCTAAACCCATCCTATCCATGTATCCATCTAATTTTTTTCTCAAACATTGAGATAGTATCTGCCTCAACCATATCTTCCAATAGCCCATTCCATGCACACACCACCTTTTGTGTAAAAATAGTTACCCCTTAGATTCCTATCGAATCTCTCTCCCCCAACCCCCTGACTTGAAATGTCCTCTGCCTTTCCTCTACTCTGGGCAAAAGACTGTGCATTCGCCTGATCTTTTACTCTCATAATTTTGTCCACCTCTGTGAGATCATCCCTCATCCACCTGCGCTCTAAGGAATAAAGCCCCAATTTGCTCAACCTCTCCCTGTAGCTCAGGATCCCCCCCCCCCACCCCGAATCTTTGAAATATCCTTCCAATCTCTTCAGCTTGACAACATCTTTTCTATATCACATTGATCCTGCAACCACGAAGGCCTGGGGCCAAGAATGCAGCGACCTCACTGGGCAGCAGACTGTGAGGGGTTGCAAGACTCCGGAGAAGCAGCAGATCAGTGCAGGGCACCAGAAATGGGGAGATTCCCTCCTGATGAGGAGAAGAATGGGAGACGACGCTACAAGGAAGACGACTATGGCAGTGGACCAGTGGCGGAAGGACCCACACAGGATGTGGGATGCTGGAGACTGGTTCATTGGAAGCAGGATTCGGGAGGGTGTTGAGAGCAAGAAGGCCTCCCGAAGAGCCTCAGGCTTCCTGATCGCATCAGATATTTGGACATAGAGCTCGGGTTGCTGAAGCTTTCAACTGGAGTTTGTGCGGCTGCAGTGGCCGTGGGACCGCTGGAAGTAAATCTACTGACACTGTTATGAGCTCAGAGGACCCAAAAACCCAGCAGCAATAGAGATTCACCAAGACAAAGTGTCACTTAAACAAAAGTTTAATTAATTTTAAACATGAAAACAGAATCACACTTTAACTTATCACTATTAACTTAACTAACCTAACTTAACCCCCTTCTAATTCTAAGTGCATGTGTATGTAGTCTATGTGTAAGTTCAGAAAAATTCTTTGGTTCACAGACCAATCTCACTTCTCACTCCTCCAAGTTCACTGGTTGCAGACAATTCTTATACTATGTACAGAATTTAACATTTATAAAGTTCACCAGGCTTTGGTGCTTGAAAGGTAAATGATTACCGCTTAGGAAGTTCTTCTTAGTGTTCAGACAGAGATTTTTTGTTCGATGGACACCCAGCCACTTCAGTGTCTTGCCAAAGAAACTTGCCCCTTCAGGGTTCTCCAAATGATAACCTCTTTCTTTCAGGTCACCACAGAGGGCCTTTTTGTTTCTCTTATTCCAGGTGAAACATTAGACAGCTAGTCCTCTCCTCTTGCATGAACTACAAGGGCTTTGATCAGGCTAAACTAAGCACTCACAACCCGTCTTAGAAAGCCTGTTTGACTCTCTCTGCTTGAAAAACCACATGACCCTCTTTGAATAGAAATTTCCCTTCCAGACAGAATGTGACTCTGGCAAGCTCTTCTATTTGTTGCCTTTTTGTAAACAACACTCCCATAGTGAAGTCACTTGGGCACTCTCCAAAGCTTTTGGAAAGACTCTGAGGCCCTGACATGTCTAGCATTAGCAGAGCTCCAGTATTTTAAATAAGATCTGTTTTAAAGTGTTTGTATATGACCTACACTAACAAGCCCTGCCCCAATTTATCTCTCAAGAACATATCTATATTCTGTCACAACACTCAGTGACTCTGAAGGTATTCTCCTTTGCTTCTCTTTGTCATATTGTTAGGGGTGCCGATCAAGCTTATGGTGACACTGTTTGCCTTAGGGGAAACAAAAACAGAAGTATATCATGTAAATTCCATTTGTATTTATTATTGCATGATAATAAAAGGAACCTTGACTAAAATTGATGTAATTCTCCAATTGGCCCTCGCCTAAGTCATTGTATTGTGTCATACACAGTAGTTATTAAGAATAATTAGAACCATTGAACATCGGAAAATGAGTCAGGTGTTGGCCTTACTCCAACACCATTCAACCTGATCAATATCTGATCACCCACTTCAGTTCCCTGTTTGAGCTACCCCTATAATTCCTTGACGTCGTGCTGCACCAATCAGTAACAAGGACTATCTGGAACACGAACCTCAACGAGTTAAGGAGAGGTGATATGCTAGGTTTCTATGCCTTTCTGATGCATGATCTCTATGTTCTCATGCCATTCTGCAGGCTTCGTCTCTACGCTGAGCTATCGGAGGCCAGAGATTCCTAGATCTTGGTTTTAAAAAATGTGCGGCGCTTTCCCTCCATGCACCCAGTAATGTTGGTCATGAAGGACTCTGGAGTAATGTCTCTCTAAACTAGGCCTTTTTATGGTGCAACCATTAAAGCTGAGGGAAAAAAATGGTGATATAATATTTTATTGGAGACGGCCTATAATGCAAATCTAGCGGTGCCTTTACGGAGAGCAGAGTTGGGAGCCATCTTCTGGAGCTGAGGGAGGCGGGACGAGTGGTGCAGTAGCGCCGCCCAACACCATGACACCAAACATATGCGCTGGGAAGTGAAAAATTAATATAGACATTCCCTCCCACCCAAAAGAACAAAAAAAATTAGCCATCACTTGTATGAATAGAACAGTGGTGCTCAACCTTCTATTTTCCACTCACTTCCTGCTTTAAGTAATCCCTATGCCACGGGTGCTCTGTGATTAGTAAGGGATTGCTTAAGATGGGAGTGGGTGGGAAGGGAAGGTTGAGAATCACTGCTCTAGACCCAATTGTTACTGAAATATTTTGCATGAGAAAAATGGTCATTGGCCCATTTCCTTTGGAGTTATGAAGCCGTGCACATAACGAGTCAATGAGGGAAGATTGAAACAGTGCTTCTCATAATTTTTCTTTCCACCCACCTACAACCTTAATCCCTTATTAATCACAGAGCACCGATGGCAGAGGGATTACTTAAAGTGGGATGTGAGTGGAAAGAAATAGGTTGAGAACCATCGGAATAGAGTCATGATCCTTTAGAGTGAAATCGTGATTGCCATTGCCACTGTACCTGAACACATTGAGTGCTTAGAAATCTGCTCTTGGGTCGCAGGCTGACAATGTCATTCCGACATCATCAGCCCAACCCCCCCACCCCACTTTGCAGCTGCATTCCTTTCATGGAGGAGGTGGAGCGACTACACTCCATCTTTAAGTGTACCACCCACCCCCGGGTGGAGTGTACCCTTGGGACCTTTTATGGAGATAAATGCGGCAATGTAAAGACAGATAATCTGTATTCGCATTCCCCTTCGACTCCTAAACAATAGACTCACTCAGAAGCCCATTTAATGATTCTTACTTTGTACATTATTTATTATTTCTGTATTTGCAGTCAGTTTGTTCACATTCTTTCCTTTACATACATTTTTTTAGTACAAATAAAGAATCTCAGGGTTGTATGTGATTGCATGTACAGTAGGTGATCTGACAATGAACTTGAACCTTGACTTTGACAGTTTACAGTTAACGGTAATGAGAAATTCTGCCTGGCCCACAGGAAAACGAGTCTCAAGGTTGTATGTGCTTTAAATTTAGATCATTAAATTTATTTTTCGGATTTTTATTTAAATTTAGACATACAGCATGGTAACAGGCCATTACGGCCCACGAACCCATGCTGCCACCCCATTACACCCCTTGGCAGGTTTCGAATGGTGCGAGGAAACCTGAGACCCTGGGGAAAACCCACGCAGATATGGAGAGAACATACAAACTGCTTACAGATAGCGCGCGATTCGAACCCCATTCCCGGTCATTAGAACTGTAAAACTGCCACGCCAACCAGCCCACCCATAACATGATGTCGTTTATGTACTCTGACATTAAGTTTGAACTTTGGCCTTTGAATTGTGGCCCATCAGTTGAAACTGGCTAAATATAGTATTGATGCAAACGACATTAGCAGGTTGCTAATATTTGAAGGTTGCATCGGCAGTATCGGACGAACCCTCCAAAACTTTACACGACAGAATTACACTAATTGGTTGTGGAAAAATTAAACTGCACACAGTGTGAACATGTAAACAATTAAAAGAACCGTAAACAGATAACCAGTGCAAACAATCTGACTGTGCAATACAGAAAGAAAATCAATAAAGTGCACAAGTAAGAGTCCTTAAATGAGTCCCTGACTGAGTTTGTTGTTGAGGAGTCTGATGGTGGAGGGGTAGCAACTGTTCCTGAACCTGGTGGTGTGAGTCTTGTGTCATCTACACCTCTTTCCTGATGGCAGCAACGAGAACAGAGCATGTGGTGGGTGGTGTGGGTCTTTGATGATTGCGGCTGCTCTCCGACAGCAGCGTTCCCTCTAGATAGACTCAATAGTGGGGAGGGTTTGCCTGTAATGTCCCGGTCCGTGTTCACTATCTTTGGAGAGCTTTCAACTCATAGAATATTGGTGTCCCAATACCAGACTGTAATGCAGCCAATCAACACACCACGCCTCTGTTGAAATTTGCCAGGGTTTCCGGTGTCGTACCAAACCTCTGCAAACTCCAGAAGTAGAGGCACTTACATCATTTCTTCATGATGCCATTAGTATGTTGGGCCCAGGAAAGATCCTCCAAGATATTGACTCTAAGTAACCAATGATCTAGGAGAGTTCAAACTGCAGCCAAGTGAACCGTGGTTTTTTTCTTTGGGTGTGAAGTCTCGATCTTTGAATTCTCCCTTCCTCAGTTCACTATTTCAGATGTTACTTGAATCATTTTCAAGTTCAGGTTCATTATCATCTGACCCTACTCCTACAGCCAGGTGGAACAACGTTTCTCTGGACCATGGTGCGTACACGTGTGTGCACGCGCGCATTCACACACACACACGATATTATATTTTATATTTGTACATGATGATGTCCATGATAGTCACGTATAAGGATATGAAGTAAGATAAATGTTTATAAATATTTGCGATGATTTACTCAGTTACAGGACATTGTTCACCAATCTCACTGCCTGTGGGAAGCGCTATTTCCCAGCCTGGCATCACGTGTGCAGCTCCAGGCTGGTGTGCTCAGCCCGCTGCTGGTCACGTACTGACCGGCATCCCCAGATCTTGCTCCAACAGAGTCATCAAGTTTGCAGAGGCCGCGACCGTTGTCGGCCTCATCAACAACAACGAGTCATGCCTCAGAGAAGAGGTGGAAAATCTCGCCAAGTGGAGTGAGAGCAAAAACCTAAGTCTCAATGTGGACGAGAAGGTGGTGGACATCCGGAGGTTGAGGAATGACCATGCTGCACTACATATCAACAATTCTGTAGTAGAGGGAATGGAGAGAGCACCAAGTACCTTGGATTTGACTTATCATGGACACTCAACTTCTCCTCACTCGTCAGGAAGGTGCAACGGTGACTGCACTTGCTGAGAAGACTGTAGCAGGCAAGCTGTCAGCCACCATCAAGAGAGCCCTGGCTGGATGCCTCACCGTGTGGTACAGTTGCTGCAGAGAAATGGATCAGAGGTCAATCAACAGGACCATAAGAGTGGCAGACGATCACCCTAGTCTCCCTCCTCCCCCCCCCCCACCCCCACCCCATGGATGTGATCTACTGGGATCATTGTCTGAAGAGATTGTGCAAAATCATTGAGTTATTCAACACTCAGCAAGTTTCACCTGCTCCCATTGGGGGGGGAAAAAAAAGATAGAGGAATACGCACCACCAGGCTGAGGATCAGCTTCTTCCCACGGGCAGTGAGAACGCTGAATGACCAAAGGAACTGCTCACAATAACCATCTGAAACTCACATATTCATGAAACAACATTATAGCTGAAATACTTGTCCTCCATACGTATTGTCTGTATGTGTGTTATGTCTGGTTCTACGTCCACATGTTTTGCACTGACGACCAGAGAACGCTGTTTTGTCCGGTTCTACTTGTAGAATAGATGACAATAAACTTGATGCTCCTGTATCCCCTTCCTAATGGTAATGACTCAAAGAGACCTGTGTACTGGATGGCAACAATTCTTTCAGCCTTATTTAAGCAATGGTCCCAGTGAATGTCATCAGTAGAGGAAAGGGATCTTCTCAGTTGTTTGATGACCCTCTGTGTAGAGGTTCAAATTGAACTTGATCTACTTTCTTGATTGTTCAGATTTTCTGGCTTCCAAAAATGTATGGGTTGCCCCAAATTTTGTTGACTAACAAATCTCCTGAATTCATTCACCTCGCCACAGGTGGCATTACCTACAACTGCAATAGAACATTCCAGCACAGAGTGCCAAGATCCAAAGCTCTGGAATCTCCTGTCTGATGCTCCTTTAAACTTGACAAGCAAGAAAGACAATCTGCAGTTGGAGGGGGGAGGGGGGAGCGGGGGGCTGGAGAAACTCAGCAGGTCATGCAGCATCCATGGGGAGGTAAAAGGCAGTCGGCCCTTCGGGCTCGAGGCCTCTGCCAGAAACCCTCCTTTGAACCTTTTACTTTAACCAGGCTTTTGGTTGCCTGTTTTAATATCTACTTCAGAACTAAATTATTCTCAAGAGGAGTGCTGTGAAGCATCATGAGAAAAGTTTCATGTGCTAAACACAGGTCATAAATAAAGGTTGTTGTTCAAAGTGACATTGATTGTAATTTGTCTTTGAATTCATTCACTAAGCTCTTAGCTGGCAGTAATCTATTCCGAGATAGTTAATTAGGAAAAATATAACACAGTCATAAAATCTAGTACATATTAAGACGAAGAACCACATGAGACCATCTCCAAGGTGACATTTGCCTCTGTATTTTAATAGATAGGTCCAAAGAACCAAAGAGCACTCCAGCTCAGAGACAGGCCCTTTGGCCCATCTAGTTGGTGCGAAACTATTATAAATATGTCACTTCCAAGCATTGGGGGCTAATTTCCACTCTTAATGTTTGGCTCTGTCAGTGCTGGTGTTAGCTAGAGACATTTCTTCTTCTGATTAAGTCCCAAATCACGTAAAAAAGTTGGATTCTTAAGCACGGATGCAATCCTTGAACCTGCTTCCTGATGGAAAATACTGTATAATAGATGGAAAGGGTCTTTCAGAGTTTTTTTTTAAGAGAGCAATGTTGGAAAAATCTGTGAAAATTTTAACATAGGTTAATATAATTACCCACTCCGTGGTCATTTAGACGGCACCCCTTAATTTCCTGCACGCATTAGTCTCGGGGCTTCTACGTGGAGCAACGTGACCTGCATCATCAGCTGGATGTCATTAGGTGAGTTTTGTGGTGCGATTTAGACTGCAGGCTTTCCCCGAAAAGCAGTAGGGGCCCTGCAGGATAAATCGTGGTGCAGGAATTGATGGAAACTTCCTGCACTTTCCTTCTTAGATTGCACCAATGACATGCCTGCAGCCTAAAAAACTCAAAAATGATTCTTTGAGCTCACTTTAAACACTCCCACTGAATGTTGTCAATAGAGGAAAGGGAGACCTCAGTGATCTTCTCAGCCATTTTGACAAACCTCTGTATTGACTATCAAATTGAATTTAAATTCAATTTTAAAAATCATTTTAAATTTAAGCATACATCACAGTAACAGGCCCTTTCACTCTTCGAGCCTCTGCCACCCAGTTAACCTACAATCCCCGGTACATTTAGAACAGTGGGAGGAAACTGGAGTCCCCGGCGAAAACCCACACAGATGCGGGGAGAATGTACAAACTCCTCGCAGACAGTGTGGGATTCAAGCCTTGGTCCTGATCACTGGTGCTATAATAGCGTTGTGTTAATCGCTATGTTAAGTGTGCCGAACTCTATTAAGGTTTACTGGCTCCTAAGATCTCTGGGCTGCCCCAATTTCTTGGCGACAAAGTATCTTATGAATTTGTTCATTTCACCACTGGTGGCCATCCCAAGGAATGTCCTCAGGAACTTAAATAATCACATAATTGTACTGACCATAACCACACCAGCAGTGCGAGTATAAGACAGCTTTAATAAACTAATATGTGCACTAAGAGGTCTTGACTCTCTGCAAGACGAACCTGGAAGGCTGGACTGCTTTATAGACAAGGTCACCGGGATGGCCCCTGGTGACCTAGTGATGTAATTACATATCACTGCAATCACCTCCCGACCTTCAGATCGAAAAGGGAAAAAGAATGCAAAAGTGGTAAGCTTCAGAGTTGAGGATTCTGGAAGCAAAAGACTTGATGGGAAGATCTGTGTTAACTTTCTCTATGTATAAAGCTGGACGAAGTGGTGCATGGTAAATTTTACACTCAACCTCTTCATGGTTGACCTGAGAGAAAAAAAAAATTGCTTGACATGTTTCTGCTTGACAGAGTGTTCGAAAGATGCTGTGGCGAAGACTGTTGGATGAGACTGATGGATCTTCTCCCCTCCTCCCCCATCTGAACATCAGAAAACACGTGTCACTTCAGATTGCTGGAAACTCTACCTCAGTCACTCATGGATAAATGCTTGTGGCTACAAAAGGGCAAAGTAACTTCTGGTGTAGAATGGAATTCTGATTGATGCTGTGACTGGGGATGCCATCCACTTCTATAGCTCTTCAGGACGTGAACATTGCTGATAAGGCCAGCATTTAGTGGTCATTACCTCATTGACCTTGAACTACGTGAGGAACAGGAGGTGGATGAGAGTGAGAGTAGCCCTGCTTAGGATGATGGAGGCAGGTGAGATCTTTAATGAAAGTTTTGTTTTAATGCTTCCCACCATCTTGGGAATACTTTTAACATATTTCTCTCAGAGACCCTAACAAAATTTATCATGTCCTCAGTGAATCTGATCTTTAGAGATGTACCAGAGCAAGTATTCTGTCCGGATGCATCAAACCTTTGCACCAGAACTATGCTGCTCAAGACTGCAGGTAATTTGGAGGGCATATCTCAGGCCACCACACAAACCTCTATAGAGTCTTAGAACAGAAATCAGACTGTTCAGCCTTTCTAACCTGCGTCAAACTATTAATCTGCCTAGTCCCACTGACCTACACCGTCCATACTCCTCCCATCCATGCACCTGCCCAATTTTTTCTTAAACGGCAAAATTGAGCCCGCACTCACCACTTCATCACTCTCTGTGTGAAGAAGTTCCCCCTAAAATTTTCCCCTTTCATCCTTGATCCATGTCCTCTGGTTTGTATCTCACCAACCCTTACTGGAAAAACCCTATCTACATTTATTCTGTCTCATAATTTTCTATACCTCTATCAAATCTCCCCTCATTCTTCTACGCTCCATGAAATTAAGTCCTAACTTTAATATTTTCCTGTATTCTAGTACCTGATATTCTGGCAACATCCTAGTAAATCTTCTCCCCACCTTCAATCTCATCGATATCTTTCCTATAGTTAGGTGACTTCCCCCCCTCCATCAACTACATCTAACCTCCCACTGTCTTGGGAAACTGCCGACATATTAAAAGACCCATACCACTCTATCACACACTCTACTTTCCCACCCCCACCCCCCTCCACACAGAATAATTCACAAAAGGGCACACATTCACACAGACTAATCTGGAATGATACATAAATAACTATACATTGGGTGCAAATAAATTGCTGCTAGACATTCTGAACTCCCAATTGGGAATGCAATGGTTAAACATACAATGCCCTTCCACCCACAGGCACAGCACACTAATGAACAGTAAATTAATTACAACTAACAAGTATGCCAAATAAACCCGATTTCCAGCATCAGTCATGGCACAGGATCCTGGATGGGCCAATTGCAATCAGCCCTCTAATACCCACTCACGGTCAGCAGCCTAAACTTAGGTGCTCGTCTCAAGACAGCAGCAAATAGGCTCCATTCAGGGCCTGCTAACGTGTCTTGCTCACATCAATCACACATCAGCCTCACCAGTGGGTAGATGTAACAATTGATTGACACCCAGAGGACCAATCACATGTCAGCTGCAAGAACCAATCACACATCAGCCTCACAGGTGGGCAGATGTAACCCTTGATTGGCAGGTGAGGTCACTTCTGATCTCAGGCTCACTGGAGAGGACACGTGACCCTCCCCAAGCCACATGACACCATAGAAAACTACAAAAAAGCAACAGGCCCTTCTTCCCATCTAGTCTGTGCTGAACTATTATTCTGGTTCATCCCATTGACCTGTATATATTGAAAAGAAAGCAGGGTGGTCTCTTTTGCATATCCCCATATCTTTTCTTGGGTAGAGTTTTCTGCACTACCGATAAACGGAAATTCTGCCTGACCCACAGGAAAAAGAATCTCAGGGTTGTATGTGATGTCATTTATGTACACTAATAATAAATCTGAACTTTGACAAGGACCATTCTTTTTCTCCCAATGATGCAGCATGACCTGCTGAGATTGGTTTATTACTGCACGACCTGCTGAGTTAATTTTGTGAAGACAGCGTACAAAACAAATGCCCTTCGGTACCTCAGTTGATGTGACAATAAAGAAATCAAATGATGATGGCATGCCTGTCATATTCTCTGGAAAGCTTATGAAGGGAACACCTAAATATGCCTTCAAATATCAGGGATAAGGTGTACTGAAGCATAGTATATTCAAACATCCTTGGATATTTAACCATCTATGTAATGGGGACTATCAACAACCTCGTGCCTCATTAGAGCGATTTTAATACTTGCCATCCTTTGGAACAAAAATGGTGGGTGAAATTTGATCATATTCATCCCACAATAACCCTTTATCTTCTCAAATTAAAGACGGGTTGCTCAAGGCCATATTCCAAATTTCAAAGCAAATGTATTAAATGCACCATCAATAATCACAAAACACTGAAGATGTGAAACTGACAGGTTTTTATTAACTATAGACTGGAACGGCCACCAACCTCATTGACTGATCGAGGCAGAATGGAATGGGGAGCATGCAAAGGGTCATGGGTAGGATCGGTCTCGGGAGGTGTGTCCAGCTGCAAGCTGCCAATCATAACGTAACAGTGGTTTACCACGCTTATCCCTCCTTTTTAAGAAGGGTCCTGCGGGGTGAGAAAAATATACATTTTACAGATTAAGTCTGTTGGGGGTCTCTTTTGCCACAGCGAACGACGTGGTGATGGTCTGGGGGCTGGGGGGATGCCTTAGCATCCTGAGCAGCTTGTGGGGTTGGCCAGTCATCGTCGGTTACAATTCATCGGGGTGGTGGGGGGGGGGCAGAGTTAAGGAGTAAGGTGGTGTGGTACATCATGGGTGACAACATTAGCCATGGGCGGAGAGTGGGCAGCCAGTGGTCCACAATAGTCACACCTCTCTGCATTTGGTCCATCTCCTTCTAAACCCATCCACTCCATGTATTGACCTAATTTCTCTTAAAAAATACAAAGGTACCTGCCCCAACCACCTCCTCCAGCAGCCTGTTTCATACCCCCACCACCCTCTGTGTCCAAAAATAGTTACCCCTGAGGTTCCTGTTAAATCTAGGTCTGCTGTTTACCGATTCCCCTACTTTGGAAAAAAAAAGACTCTCTGCATTTACCCGATTGATTCCCTCTCATGAAATTTCATGCTGGCCAAGCTATTCACCTGATCTTGTCCCATTTGCAAGAATGTAGGGTGGTGAAGAAGGTATGGATCATGCCTGCCTTTGGGCAAGGCATTGACAATTAGAGTCAGGGAAGATATGTTGCAGCTCCATAAAATGTTTGGGCTGCACTTGGAATATTATATATAATTCTGGTAATGCCATTACAAAAAGGGTGTGGAAGCTTTTGAAAGAGTATTGAAGAATGAGGGGAGATTTCACAGTGGTAGACAAAATTCTGAGGGGTTGTGATAGCATGGGATCCTATCACCATTGTATATATATTTGCTTATAGCGATAGTGATTGACTGAGAGCCGTAGCCACACCTACTGGCCAGGTCATAAAGGGCTGCACCTCACCAGACCCTGGTCAGTCTGGACTGGTCGGCCTCGATGTACTACACTCCAGCCTTTTGTTAATAAAAGCCTTGGTTTGAGTCAACAAGACTTTGAGTCATTCGACGCGCTACAGGGGTATAGACAGAGTAAATACAAGCAGGCTTTTCCCACTGAGGTAAGACAAGGACTAGAGGACATGAGTTAAGGGTGAAATGTGAAATGTTTCAGGGGAACATTATGGGGAACTTCTTCGAGCAGAGAGTGGTGGGAGTGTGGAATGACCTGCCAGCTAAAGTGATGAATGCAGACTTGTTCTGACATTTAAGAACAATTTATATAGTCACTCTACATGTTTGGATTGGGGGGGTGTGGAGGGATATGGACTGGGTGAAGGTCAATACGACTACGCAGACTGATAGTTCAGCACAGACTAGATGGGCTGAAGGGCCTGTTTGTGATCTGTGGTGTTCTATGAATCTCTGGTTCAGAAGAATCCAAGGTTAGTGACAATTTAATGCCTTTCCATCATCTATAGGCACTTCGTGCGTGAGAGATGGAATACTCTCCACTTAATTTGATCTGCAGCACCAACAACTCTTGATAAAGTTCAATGTTCAAATTTATTGTCAGAGTACGTACATAACATCCCATACAGCCCTGAGATTTGTTTGTGTGCAGGCCAGAAAAATTTCTACTTAATGATCACTGTAAGTTGCACTCAAGAAGAAAGATAGCAGACAAAAAGAGAAATGTAAACAAACTGACTTCAAATGCAGATAAAATAAATATTCAGTAATAAATAATATACAAAGAAAGAGTCCTTAAATGAGCCCCTGATTGAGTTTGTCATTAAGGAGTCTGATGGTGGAGAGGTAGCAGCTGTTCCTGAACCTGGTGGTGCGAGTCTTGTGGCTCCAAATCTCAGGACAAGAATTAACTCCAGAGGGTTGTTAACTCGGCCTGCAACATCACGGGCACCAGATTTCACTCCATCAAGGATGTCTACATGAGGCGGTGTCTTAGAAAAGCAGCCTCTATCCTCAAAGACCCCTACTAGCCAGGTCAAGCCCTCTTCACTCTTCTACCATCAGGAAGAAGGTACAGGAGCTTAAAGACTCAGCGGCACAAGGACAGCTTCTTCCCCGCTGCCATCGGATTCCTGAATAATCATCGAACCAAAGACACTGCTTTACTTTTCGTGCGCTATTATTTTTATTTCTAATTGCTATATTATTGTTGTAAGATGGTTCATAATATGAATGTTTGCTTTATGACGCTGCTACAAAGCCCCGAATTTCATGACTTGCTCACGACAATAAATTCTAAATCTGTTTCTGACCTACACGTCTCTGCTGGTGGCAGCAGCGAGAACAGAGTGTGTGCTGGGTATGGATCCATGAACATTTCTGCTGCTCTCTGACAGCAGCGTTCCCTGTAGATGTTCTCAATGGTGGGAAGATTTTTGCCTGTGATGCTCTGGGCTGTGTCCATGACTTTTGCAGAAATTTCCACTCATAGCAGGCAACTCACAATCATTCAGGACAAAGCTTCCCACTACACTCCTCCTGCTTCCACCGGTTGGAGCATGTACCATCTACAAAGTACACTTTAACTACTTATGGAAAGCATGCTTCGAGCATCTCCCAAACCCTCCATGCTCATGATAAGAAGGACAATAGATGTATAGGACCATTAAATCCCCATTAAAAGGATTCTATTTTACCATCGCCATATTCCCATCAAGCACCCACCAGATTCTAGCACTCACTTGTACATTGGGGGCCATTAAGGCCATTGGGATCCATTTGACCGATCAACAATCAAGCATTTATGAGGTGGGAACCTTCAGGAAGCCCAGAAAACATGCACACAGCTTCTGCCAGAGATCAGGATCAAACCTGGGATGTGCAAAGCAACAACTCCACAAGCTGTACCACTGCTCCACCCAGCCAATTTCAGAGCTTGGACAAATGCTATTTGATCCATTGAGTTTTCTAATGGTTTGGTTTCTACATTTGAATTATCAATATCCAACTGATTTGAATAAGAGAATGGAATTATTGGATAGTGGAGTATTTCTTTTGATCTCCTGCAATGTTTAAGGGGAGCATTTAGGGGAAATTTCAGGCAGAGAATGGCAAGAATATGGAATGAGCTGGCAGCTGAATGTGGGCTCATTTACAATAATTAAGAGAAATTTCTTTAGGTACATGGATGGGAGGGGTTTAGTCACGGACTATAGGTGGAATAATAATTTGTCATGGACTAGATGGGGCTCAGGGCCTATTTGTGAGCTGTACTGTTCTATGTTCTACATTGAGATTTCCCAGATATCTAAAAGTCCATCAGTCTCTACCTTCAATATACTGCGACTGAACCTTCACAGCCATCTTACAGAGAGTTCCAAAGAGTTGTACTCTGTGAAGAAAATGTCTTTTGTAACTATAAGACCATAAGATAAGAGCATAAGGCATAGGAGAAGACCATTTGGCTCATTAAGTCCACTCTGCCATTCCATTGTGAGCTGATCCATTCTCCCCATAACCTTTGATACCTTGACTATTTAAATGCCTATCAATCTCTGCCTTAAATACACCTAATGACCTTGCCTCTACAGCTGCTCATAGTAGAAAATTTCAGAGCTTCACCATTCTCTGGCTAAAGAAATCTTATTTTGAAGATACAAAAGGAATGCGATGCTGGAATCTGGAGTACAAATTGGTGGAGGAACTCAGTACATCTGGCACCATCTGTGGAGGGGGGGAAGGAATTGACCACTGCTTGAGTCGAGACCCACCGAGTTCCTTCAGCAGAAACACACTTATTACTGGATGAAGTGAAGTCAAGTTGATTGTGGTCTGATTGTACAAGTACAGCTCGAGGGAACAGCGTTCTCTGGTCCTTGGTACAAAACACGCAGACACACAACCAGACATAACACACATACAGTCAAACAATACATATGCAAGACAAGTATTCATATACATAAAAAAATAGATAAATAAATAAACAAATGGGATTTTGTGCAGTTTCTTTGGTCTTTCACCATTCAACCCTAACCCAACCCTAACCCTAATTGCCTGTGGGAAAATGTTGTTCCTCAGCCTGGTGGTGCTGGTTTTGATACTTCTGTATCTCTTTCCCAATGGGAGCATCTGAAAGATGCTGTGTGCAGAGTGGAAGGAGTCCTCAATGATTTTGCGCACCCTCTTCAAACAAAGATCCTGGTAGGACACGTCAATGGGAGAACGGGCCCTCCAGTGATCCTCCTCTCTGCCGCTCTTATGACCCTGCGGATTGACCTCCAATCCATTTCTCTGCAGCAACCGTTCCATACTGTGTTGCAGCCGGCCAAGATATTCTCGACCAAACTCCTGCAGAAGATTGACAGGATGGTGGAGCTGGTAGCCTTGCCTGCTTCATTCTTCTTAAGAAATGCTGTCAGTGAGCCAGGCAGCATCCATGGAAGAAAAATATAGCCAATGTTTCAGACTGAACCCCTTTATAGGTGTGGTCCTGTTCAAGGGGTAAGTAGTAAGCAGAGGTGTCTGGGAGCTGTTGCCTGACCTCAGCAGGATAAAGGCCATTGCAGCAGACCACATTAGCACCAACCTTGTCTGTGGGTTTGATGATGGGGAGAGAATGGAGAGCAGAGAGTTTTGAGGAACATAGGAAGCTGAGGGATAACCTTATACAGTAACATAAAATCTTGTGGGGAGTAGATAGTGTGAATGATCACACTCTTCTGAGGGGCTGATACTCGAATGGGTGAGGGGAGATGGTTAATGTCTCTTTGGCAGTTGAAAATAAAAAGATCCAGGTGGGTAAAAGTTCTGAATAGGATGCCCAAAAATATTGAGCGGGCTTGAGGCAGGAGAAGGGGTGGGAGCTTGGAGAATCCTAGGTGAAGAAGTGGCTTTGCACAAAGGTGAGGCCCTTCTGGTGTGGCATTTGTGTCACCCTAACCAAGATCACGGAACTCACCTTCCCAGTAGACCCAGATCTTTGTCTTCTGGGGAATGTTACCGCTGAAAACAGTTATATGATTATATAGTTGCGGCAGGGTCCCTTCTGTCATTTAAGAGAAGGTTGGATGTGTACATGGATGTGAAGGGGTTAGAAGGTTATGGGCAGAGAACGGGAGGGAGGAACTAGTGGAGTTGTTCAAATGAACCAGCGTGGACTCGAAGGGCCGACATGGCCTGTTTCCACACTGTAAATGGTTATATGGTTATATGATTGGTAGAGCACTAATTAATTCTCAAATTAAATTCACAGAAATTGTTTCATGTGTGGCCAGGAAGAGCACAGCAGTAATCTGGAAGTCTGACTCCCGTGGATAGGTCGTCTTCGGAGATGAATAGCTGCATCCCACTTGTAAAGTTTACAAACAATCTCAGGAAGGGATTAACACCTTTCTAAAAATCTGGCAGCCTTATTTAGAGCATTAAGGTACCTCAATGGTGCCAACATTGGGTTATAATCATTACTGTGGTAAAACTGTGGTATTATCCTGTCTCCATATGTTTTACTGTACAGACTGACAAGGGGAGGCTTATTTTTTGTTTCTGTTCTTTCTCTGGTTAATAGGATATATAGAGGGGAGGGTAGTGGAGGGAGGGGTTCTCTTGATGTTTTGCATTTTGTATGATTGTTGATTGTTAAAATGATAATTAAAATATTACAAGAAAAAAGAAGTCTGCTTGGAGGCAGACACTGAAGAAGAAGAGCTCAGTGTCATGACCTGTGCAGGTTTCATACCTCGATGAAGGGCTCAAGCTCAAAACGTTGGATATGCATCTTTAGCTTGGCTACATAAGGTACACAATTTGATCTGCTGAGTTTTTTTAGCTTTGTGTTTTTCTCCTAGAGCTCATTTGGGTTAATTTTGGCAGAAAAGATGGAAGTTCTGCATCATGGTGACCCTTAGAAAGTCCCAAAACATGAGGCAGTTCCTTTCAAAACTATAATTAGTCGTGCGCGCCATTTCCGCTTATAGCAAGGAATGAATACAGTGGACTATTTTTCAGTCCAAAGTTGGATTGTGTCCATGTCTTGGTGTACACCTGACCCTGACCTTTATGTGATGCATCAGAGTCTTTGAACCAGATCATGAACGGATCTCTGATCACTGACGGAGCAGCTTAAGTGTCCTAACCTGGTGCAGTCTTTTCCAGGGTGATATTTTTAGGTATCCAGCAAAGCCTTCCTATGCAATAGATCTTTCGGTGACTGAAGGACTGGAACATTTGAGGATGAGTCATTTTGTTGAAAACTGGTCTAAGCTTTGGTTAACAGGTTGTAGAACTGCAGTGGCTTGTAGCACTGAGCTACCTTCAGGCAAGATTCTTTAGATTATAATGTACTATGCATTCAAGCTGTGTCGTAATTAGAATAATTATGTTTTGTGATTATTAAACTGAGAATTCCTTCCAAGCACAAATCAATGGCATGAAACACGTATCTGTTTATTCCCTACACGTAGCTTACTTAAAATTTATATTACTATTTTCACACATCAAAAATCTTTCAGTTATTAGCATCTCAGCCTCTCAAAGAGAAAGAATCTTCTTGCAAAATAAAAAGTTTTGAAATCTCTCCCTGGACCAAGGTTGCACATGGTCAGCTGGTCTGGTCTGGTCTGGAATGTCAGATCAAATAGGATCCAGGGAGAGCTGGTCAATGGTAGGATTCAGTAGGTGGTAGAGGAGGTTGTTGCTCAGATCGGAGGCCTGTGACCAGTGGTCTACTGCAGGGATTGGCGCTGAGTCCACTGATCCTTGTGCCCTATATCACCAACTTGGAAGATATTGTAGTCCCAGGACAATGAGAGGTGAGTGGAGGAACGCTTCGAGGAGATGCCAGAGGTAAGTTGTTTTACCTGGCAAGAGTGGTGGTGAAGGTTGAATCAGCAGGGACATTAAAAAATTCTTCGATAGGCACATGGATCACCATGCAATCATGAAGAAGGCTTGCCATGGTTGTACTTTGTAAGGATTTTGAGGAGATTCGGTAGGCCACTGAAGACTCTCGAATATTTCCACAAGTGCACTGTGGAGAGCATTCTGGCTGGTTGCATCATTGTCTGGTACAGAGGTCCCAATGTTCAGGACAGGGAAAATCTCCTGAGGCTTGTTAACTCGGCCTGCGACATTGTGGCCGCTCATCTTCACTTCATCCAGTCGATGTCTTAAGAAAGACCACACCCCCCACTACCCAGGCCACGCCCTCTTCACTCTTCTACCATTGCTTGAAGGCGAGCGCTCAACGGCGCAAGGACACCTTCTTCTCCTCTGCCATCAGATTCTGAATGATCAATGAACCAGAGGCACTGCTTTACTTTTTTTTCTTGCATTATTTTTATTTATTTTGTAAGGAAGTTGAGAGAAATATTTGCAATGTGGTGCTGCGGCAAAACAACAAATGCCATGACAATATGTTCTGATTCTGATGGATGTAAGAACATTAACTATGAGGGAGGGAAAGTATAGGTTAATATGTTGTAGGTTAACACAACATTGTGGTCAGAAGGGCTTGAAATGTATAGAAATGCTTTATGCTCTCATCTTGATGACGCCAAAATTAGGGGTACAGGATCTGGACGATTTGGGAAATTGAGCCAAGGAATGTACATAAATGGAATTAACGAGATAAGTGCAAGGTGTTGCATTTTGGTAGGTTAAACCAGGGCAGAGCCTACACAGTGAAAGGTTGATCTCCTGGGGAGAAGAACAGCACAGTTCAAGCCCTTCGGCCCTTGATGTTGTATTTTTTCTTCAAAAAAAAAAGCACTGTCCACAGGTTAAGTGTCCTAACCTGGTGCAGTCTTTTCCAGGGTGATATTTTTAGGTATCCAGCAAAGCCTTCCTAATGCAATAGATCTTTCGGTGACTGAAGGACATCCCATGTACCTAAGAGTCTCTTAAATGCCCCTTATGTTTCATCCTTCATGATCCAGGCAACCACAGCTCAACCACAAAGATACGAGCAAAATGTCGGCAGGTGGCTGAACAAAATAGTGGGGGGAGGGGGAGGAGGACAAGATATATGGCTGCTGGTAATCCAAAATGAAAATAGCTGGAACTTCTCCCCGAGAGTCAAGCGGCAGCTGTGGACAGAGAATAGTTTGTGTTTCAAGTTCAAGATGTTTCGTGAGAAGACTGATCTGGGCCAAGCTTATAAAATAGAGAGAATTGAGAATAAATTCAAGAGAGGTCTGACTGAATTATTTTCTCTAAACATATGGTAAACTCCAGAGAGTATTCTTGACACTGTCTAAATAGGATCTGTGAGGTAATGTTGCAGCTCTATGAAACAGTGGTGAGATCACACTTGGAGTATTGTTTTCAGTTCTGGTCTCCTCATTATAGAAAGGATGTTGATGCTCTGGAGAGGGTGCAGAGGAGATTGTGGTGCGCTGAGGTAGCTGCAAGCAAGCACAAAATCAGAAAAGACTGTACAACAGACTTTATTCCAGTAAAAGTCTGAATGCCAGTTCAAGCCTTGGTGGCTCCCCATGTGACTGGCTCAGGAGGGGCCGGTTCAGGTTTATATTCAGGTCAGCTGATTGACAGCCAGCCAGGTGGAGTCAGCCCCTTAGGTGGTCCCCCTGCAGTTGGCTGGTGGTCGTATCACCACAGAGATTAACCAGAATGTAATGTGGATTGGAGAACATGTCCATAAGACCATGGTACCATAGCATATATGAGCAGAAGTGAGCCATTTGGCTCATCATATCTGCTTCACCATTCCATCATGAGCTGATCCATTCTCCCACTCAGCCCCATTCCCCTGCCTTCTCCCCATAGTCCATGATACACTGACTATTCAGACATCTATCATTCTTTGCCTTAAATACACTCAACGAATTGGCCTCCATAGCCAGCTGTTGGTAGCAAATTCCAAAGGTTCATCACTCTCTGGCTAAAGAAGGTTCTGCACATTTCTGTTTCAAATGGGCCCCCTCAATCCTGAAGAACTGCCCTCTCTTGTCCTAGACTTCCCTATCATGGGAAGAACCAACTCTTCCCAGGACTTTCAAAGTTCAAAATGCTTCTATGTCATTCCCCCTCTCATTCTTCTGAACTCCAAGAGCCATCAAATTTAAATTTAAATCTTAAATTAAATTTAAACATACTGCATGATAACAGGCCATTTCGCTCCATGCCGCCCAATTTACATCCCATTAACCTACATCCCCGGTGCATTTTGAATGGTGGGAGGAAAGTGGAACCCTGGAGAAAATCCACGCAGACACGGGGAGAACTCCATGTGGACAGCGCAGGACTCAACCCCAGTCTGGTCACTGTAAATGCATTGCGAGAACTGCTACGCCAACCATGCTGCCCAAACGTTCCTCATATGCTAATCCCTTCATTCCAGAAATCATTCTTGTGAATCTTATCTGGACGAATACATCCTTTCTTAAATAAGGAGCCAGAAAATGTACCCCCATACTTCAACTATGACCTCACCTGTGCCTCAATATTCCTAGAGGAATTGAATTCAGAAGTCTCTTTTTTCATATAAACACTCTTTTTTCATATATTGTTATTAATTATATCTTTTTTTAGAGATAGTTCACACTCTAAACTGATCAATTTTTTTAATGATATATTTTTATTCTGTAATATTATTGTTTAATATCTCTGTATTAATTCATTACTTACTATGTATTTTTTTATATCTCTTTGAACTGTATGTGTTTATAAATTATAATAATAATAAAAAGATTGAAAAAGAAAGAAAGAATTCAGAAGTAGGGAGGTAGTGTTGCAACTGTATCAGGTACTGGTGAGACCGCACCTGGAGTACTGTGTCCAGTTCTGGTCTCCATATTTGAGGAAGGATATACTGGCTTTGGAGACGGTCCAAAGGAGGTTTACTAGGTTGATCCCTGAGATGAAGGGGTTGACTGATGATGAAAGATTAAATCGTCTAGGATTGTATTCGCTCGAGTTCAGAAGAATGAGAGGAGATCTTATAGAAACAAATAGGATTATGAAGGGTATGGATAGGATAGATGTAGGAAGGTTTTTTTGAGCTGGCCGGGGAAACTAAAACGAGAGGGCACAGTCTCAAGATTTGGGGGAGTAGATTTAGGACAGAGATGAGAAAAAAATAGTTTTTCCCAAAGAGTAGTGAATGTTTGGAATTCTCTAACCAGGGAAGTGGTTGAGGCTCCCTCATTAAACATATTTAAAATTCGGTGAGATACATTTTTACATGATAGAGGAATTAGGGGATATGGGGAGAAGGCAGGTAGGTGGAGTTAGGTCATAAATTAGATCAGCCATGATCGTATTGAATGGCGGAGGAGGCTCGATGGGCCATTTTTGGCCTACTCCTGTTCCTACTTCCTATGTTCCTATGTTTATAATGGTCATATAAAGCAAGGTTGACAGAGCTAGGGCTTTTGTCTTTGGAGTGGAGAATGAAGAGAGGTGACTTAGGAGTCTTTTATGTTGCAAAGGTAAACATAACCGACTTTTCGGTTTTGAGTCCTGTGATAGAACAGGATACTATCACTAATGTATATATTTACATATAGTAGTTGTGATTGGCTGAGAGCCATAGCCACGCCTACTGGCAGGTCATAAAGGGCTGCACCTAACCAGATTTGGGTCAGACTGGACTGGTCGACCTCGATGTACTACGCTCCAGTCTCTTGCTAATAAAAGACTTGAGGTTTGAGTCAACAAGTCTTGAGTCATTCGATGCGCTACAAGCCCTTCATCAAGGTATAATTTCAGTTCATGTATCTCTTGTCGGTACTAGGTCTTTGAACAGGAATCTTCTTCCTGCCCACAATTTGGGGAGATCTATGGCTGAAGAATGTGATATTAGTTGGAGCAGTAAACTCGGAAATTAATATGTTTTCTGAGGCTAATTAAACAAGAAATCAACTGTGCAGGCACATCATTTTCAATCAAAGTTGTAATTTGGACACCCTCACAACTATTTAGGGTAATTTTATTGCAAAGATCTTTAATCGAAAGCAAAGGCAGTGTCCTTTAAATGGTAGGCATGTTTGTGAGTTAATGGATGAGTTTGAAGGGGTTCGAGGGATATCTATCAGGAGTGAGTAGCAGAGCTTTAGTTTGATTAAGGCATTGTGCTGAGCACCGACACATGGGCTGAAGGGCCTGTTCCTGTGCTGAATCGTTCCAGGATCTACGCAGTGCATTTTCACCGCGCCATTCTGAATTTTGACGCAAGCTGGCAACATATTAGAATGTTGCCATTAAATTTGTATTGGCCAATGGAAGGGGAGTAATTTCTCAGGGAGTCCTCTAGAAGTAGATGAGATCATCTCACTGGTGTGGAAATGAGGGCCCTTTACCTGCAGAGCCTTAATAAATCAAAGCATTGAGTCGAGGAGTTGGGATGTAAGGGTGAAGCTGCCTTAAGAGATTGGTGAGGCCAAATTTGGAGTACGGTGTGCAATTTTGGTCACCTGACTGCAGGAAAGATGTCAATAAGATTGTAAGAGCGTTGAGATTTACAAGGATGTCGCTGGGACTTGAGGAATTGAGTTACAGGGAAAGTTAATCATTTTTTTATTTTTCACACTATGAACCAAATTAACCAAAATACACACAAACATTTCCCTCTTGAGTATACACAGTGCCATTTTATCCCCTTTTATCCCCCTCCCTTCACTCCCTCCTTCCTACCCCCCCCTCCCCACCCACTAAACGTTCAACATATATGATACAATAAACCCATTAAACAATGTCTTCACACAATGAAAATAAACAAGAAAATTGTGTCATCTACTTTTACACACTGGGTCAATTCATTTTGTCTTCTCATTCTATCATTTTGGGGATGGAGGTCCGAGTCAAGCCCTCTCTGTTATGTTCCATGTACAGTTCCCAAATTTGTTCAAATAATGTGACTTTTTAAAAAATTATATGTTATTTTTTCCAATGGAATACATTTACTCATTTCCATGTACCATTGCTGTATTCTCAGGCTCTCTTCTGATTTCCAGGTTGACATTATACATTTTTTTGCTACAGCTAAGGCTATCATAATAAATCTTTTTTTACGCTTCATCCAGTTTGAGGCCTAATTCTTTACTTCTTACATTACTTAGAAGAAAGATCTCTGGGTTTTTTGGTATGTTGCTCTTTGTGATTTTATTTAATACCTGATTTAGATCTTCCCAAAACTTTTCCACTTTCTCACATGCCCAAATTGCATGAACTGTTGTTCCCGTTTCCTTCTTACAGCGAAACATCTATCTGATTCTGTTGGGTCCCATTTATTTAACTATTGGGGTGTGATGTATAGCCTGTGTAACCAATTATGCGTAACCTCGTGTTTATTGTATTTATTGTATTTCTCATAGTTCTGGAGCATAGCTTTTCCCATATTTCATTTTTTATCTTTATGTTTCGATCTTGTTCCCACTTTTGTTTGGGATTACAGCTTATTTCCTTGTTCTCTTTTCTTGCAGCTTGATGTAGATGTTTGTTATAAATCTTTTAATTATCATTGTGTCTGTACTCACATATTGAAAGCTGCTTCCTTCTGGTAACCTCAGCCTGCTTCCCAATTTGTCCTTTAAGTAGGTTTTCAGTTGGTGGTATGTAAACATTGTACCGTGAGTTATACCATATTAGTTACAGGGAAAGTTTAAGCAGGTTAGGATTGTATTCATTAAAGTATAGAAGAAAGAAAGGGGATCTCATAGAAACCTCTTGAATGTTGAAAGGATTGGACAGAGAAGATGTGAATAAGATGTTTCCCTCAGTGGGTGAATCCAGGTCAAAGAGGGCACAGTCTTAGAATTAGAAGGTACCCATTCAAAACAGAGGAGGAGAAATTTCTTTAGCTAAAGCGTCATGGATTTGTGGAATTTGTTGCCACATACAGCTGTGGACGCCCAATCACTGGGGGAGTTTAAGGGAGAAATTGACAGGTATCTAATTAGTCAGGGTATCAAGGCATATGGGGAAAAGGCCAGAACTTGGAACTGGATGTGAGAAAAATTTAGCTCAGGGCGGATTTGCAGAGCAGACTTGAAGGGCCCGAATGGCCCACTTCTGTTCCTTTATCTTGTGAGCACAGAAGAATGAGAGGAGATTTGATAAAAGTGTATAAAATATGAAGGGTATAGATGGAATAAATTCAAACAGGCTTTTTTCCACTGAGGTTACGTGAGACAAAAACAAGAGACCATGTTTAATGATGGAAGGGGAAATGTTTAAATGGAATATTAAAGGGAACTTCATGCAGAGAGTGTTGAGAATGTTGAACGAGCTACCAGCTGATGTGGTGAGTGCGACATGTAAGAAATAGATTGCATAGGTATCTGAATGAGGTTTATGGGACAAGGTTATCGGGACAAGGCTAATGGGACAAAGAAGAATAATAATTTGCCACAGTCTAGATGGGCCAAAGGTTCTTTTTCTGTGCTGTAGAGTACTATGTTTCTATGGTAATGTCACCAATAATAAGATGGATAGGAGCTTCACTTCAAGGACGGGAGCCTCTTTATTAGAGTGTGATCAAAGTCTGCCAGGAAGAATGGATGTATCTACATATCAAAAGCTACAGTCATAAGATCGGATCTTACAGCGTGCAATTAGATCCCTCCAAAAATTGACAAAATGTAGGATGAGTAATTGTCAAATAAATAAATTGTGTAAATGTAAACAACCAAGGGTGAGATATTTTTAAAGAACTTGAGAATTGGGAGTCAACTAAAATAAGAAAAATAGAGGCTTATGGGTGTAAGGTAGGAAAGGATTAGATTGATCATGGAGGAGGTTTACATAGGTTAGCAAAACAATGCAGGACAAAGGGCCTGTATGGTAATGATATATGTTCCAATTTCTCTGGCATCGAGGAAGTGCCTGTTGTCAGACGTGTCTAACAGACCGAACTGCAGCTATTGAATGGCACAGGGGAGCAGATAATAGGACAGGGGGAATAAGACTGGCAGATGCTTGGGCAAACTACGAGAGGGCGGAGAGGCGGGCTGCATCCATGGAGATGAATCGACAGTCAATGCTTCGGGCCGGGATCCATTTCCAAGAGTAAAGTGGGAAGGGGAGAGTGAACCTATGAAAAAGACAGGAAATGGTGATAGGATCTATATCAGTAACCTGGATGATAATGTGGTAAAGTGGATCTGCAAGTTTGCAAATGACACTCAGATTGGAGGCATTGTGGACAGTGAGGAAGGTTTTCAAAGCTTGCAGAAGGATCTGGACCAGCTGGAAAAATGGGCTGAAAAATGGCCGATGGAATTTAATGCAGACAAGTGTGAGGTGTTGCATTTTGTAAGAGCAAACCAAGAAAGGATGTAGACGGTAAGTGGTAGGGCACTGAGGAGTGCTGTAGAACAGAGGGACCTGGGAATACAGATACATAATTCCCTGAAAGTGGTGTCACAGGTGGATAATTTTTAAAGAGAGCTTTTGGCATATTGGCCTTCATATTGAGTACAGGAGTTGGGATGTTATGGTAAAGTTGTATAAGGTAATGGTGAGGCCAAATTTGGAGTAATGGGTGCAGATTTGGTCACCTAACTACAGGAAAGATATCAATAAGATAGAAATAATCCAGAGGAGATTTATCAACTTCAGAAACTGAGTTACAAGGAAAAATTAAACAGGTTATATCTTTATTCCCTGGAGCATAGAAGAACGAAGGGAGATTTTTTAAAAAAATTGGACATACAGTATGGTAACAGGCCATTTCGGCCCATGAGTTCGTGCCGCCCAATTACACATGATTAACCTATACCCCAGGTAGGATTTGAACAGTGGCAGGAAATCAGAGTCCCCTGGGGAAAACCCATGCAGACATGGGGATAACATACAAACTCCTAACAGACAGTTCGGGATTCGAACCCTGGTCCCAATCGCCGGCACTGTAACAGCATTGTGCTAACTGCTACGCCAACTGTGCCACCTTTAATAGAAATATTTCAGATTATGAGGGGGTTGACAGAGTAAACAGCTTTTTCCACTGAATGTGGGTGAGATACAAACCAGAGGACATGGATTAAGAGCAAAAGAGGAAAGGATCTGAGGTGGAACATGAGGAGAAACTCCTTCACACAGAGTATAAGGAAAGAACAGGAAAGTATCATAATAAAGACTGTAGAATGGCAGGAGGAGTAGGCCAAACCAACAAAACGTGTTAATTGGAAATGATAAGAGGACATGTGAGAATCAATTTTGGCTTTGTAATGTGTTGTTCCTTAACTTTACGCTTGGCCTCACCCTGGGAATGGATGAGGCATTTGTGTGTGAATGTTGAGAGGGATTAAAATGGCTGACAACCGGATGTTCCAGACTGCACATAGGAGAATTGCTGCCTCACGGATGTATTATTGCTACCTACACTTTCCCGTTTAGGTCATATGTGGGACTCAGTTGCACTATCTCATTTCACCTAATGGAGGTCAGAACTTATGTGTTTATGGCACATACAACAGGCCCTAGAACAAATATAATAGAACATTGCAGCACACCGTGTTGTCAAGGTAAAGGTTCCTTTAATGCTACACTTAGAATGTAAAACATACATGAAATTCTTTAAATTCGTCAACCGTAAGAAAGACAGAGAGTCGCCACGTTGTCCAGCACCCTTTACAGAAATGAAGCCCAGTGAGGTATGAACTCATAACATGTGGTTTACAAGACCAGTGTGTAGATGACACTTTCCAATCTCTCGTATTTCACGGAAACGTAAGCGACGATATTCCGAATTACTATCTTATTTCCAATAAACCAAACTCTGTAATTGCAGCTTTATGTAGCTTTAATACATTGATAATAATTAAACATTTTGCATAGCTTTGCATCCCGAGTTTCATAATGATAGATAAACAAAGCATTTGGCTATATTTAAAGACATAATAATATAAGATGATAATAAGATGATTAATAGATGATTAAGATAAATAAGATGAAATAAGATGAATTCAAGGAAAACTGTTTGGATGTTTACTCTTCCTCCATGGTTCTTCGAAGAATGAAAGCAAGCTCTCCATATAAGATTCCACATGGAAGGTTGGTGAGGAAGGTTCAGGCGCTTGGTATCAGTGTTGAGATAGTCATGGTGGATAACTGTCTATCAGGATGGAGGCCATTGATAAGTGGTGTGCCTCAGGGATTGGTGTTGGGTCCCTTGTTGTTTGTCATTTACATTAATGATTTGGATGATGGAGTGGTAAATTGGGTGAGTAAATATGTGGTCAATACAAAAATAGGGTGAGTTGTGGATGGTGAAGATGGTTTTCAGAGACGGCAGAAGGATTTGGACTGCTCAAAAGAGTGGGCTGAAAGGTGGCAGATGAAGTTTAATATCGATAAGTGTGAAATGCTTCAATTTGGGAAGAATGATCAAAACAGGACACATGCAGTGAAGGGGAGGGCAATGAGGAATGCAGAGGAACAGAGAGATCTTGGAATAATGATTCATCATTCTTTGAAAGTGGATTCTCATGTAAATAGGGTGGTAAAGAAGGCTTTTGGCATGCTGGCCTTGATAAATCATAGCATAGAATATAGGAGCTGGGAGGTGATGTTGAGTCTGTTCAAGGCATTGGTGAGGCCAAATTTGGAATATTGTGTACAGTTCTGGTCATCAAATTATGGGAAGGATATCAATAAGGTAGACAGGGTGCAGAGAAGATTTACTAAAATGTTATCTGGATTGCAGTATCAAGAATATGGAGAAAGATTGAGTAGACTAGAACTTTATTCATTGGAGCATAGAAGCTTGAGGGTGGGATTTGATAGAGGTATATAAAGTTATGAAGGGGATAGATGCTTAAAGGCTCTTCCCCTTGAGGGTGGGTGAGATTGGAATAAGGGGGCATAAGTTAAGGGTTAGGGGGCAAAAGTTTAGAAGTAACACGAGAGGGGGCTTCTTCACTCAGAGAGTGATGGCTGAGTGGAATTACCTCACACCACAAAAATTAAATAAATTGAAATCAGATTGATCAGATCAGTGTTTTAGGTGTGGCAAAGAGTTGGCAACTCTTTTTACCTTCAACACAGTCTTGTGATAAAGTAAGACCCTTCTGGGTGGAATTAGGAAAAATTTAGACCAAATTACAGGAGTCCAATTTCCACAAAATCCAGATTTATTTTTATTAGGTAACATTATAGGGATAAGACCTAAATTGAAATTAATTAAATACCAGATAGAATTTGTTAAAATTGCAGTAGCAGTGGTCAGAAAATGTATTGCAATTGCTTGGAAGCTGGATTCACACCTGAATTTGGAACAATAGAATGGGGTAATGAACAGTTGTGTTCCCCGTGAGAAAATTACATATAATTTAAGGTAAGAAATGTGATTTTTTTTTACAATTTTAGCGCCCATATCTGCAAAAAAAATCAGATTAAATTTTTAATTTTTTAGATTTCTAAATGTCCTCCTTAGCATTTAAGACCTGCGTAGAAACTCATTAACGGTGAAATAGACATGAATTTTTGACTCGATGGGTTTTAACAGTTTCATCAGTTCATTCTCATTCTTTTCATTTCCTTTATTTCTTCCTTTCTATCACTTTCCTTTATTTCTTTTCTTGGGATTGTGTGGGGTGGGGGGGGGGGTGCTGTCCCCCCATTGTGCATTTGATACTCAATATATTATTACATCTGTATTTTGAAATACATGTGAATGCATGTATGGTTAAAAATTTTAAATAAAATGTTCACAAAAAAATAGATGTGATGAAGGGCATGTCGTTCGAGGTCACCTCTCATCCTTCATCGCGCCAAACAGAAAAGTCAACCTTGCTTTGTATCACAAATTAAGCCCTGATTGGGTATTCTCCCCTACCAGGACTGATTTAATAAAAGCTATTATTAGTCAATACATGTCACTCAAAGCGAGCATCAAAAGGAATTATTAGATTAATTTTTCACAGAGGCAGATGACAGTTTGCAGTGCGTGGGAGAATGCTACAATACATTCCTGTCTGTCCCAAAGGAGTTGTGGCAGAGATGGCTTAGCATTCAGTAGTCAAGTCCGAATGCCCGCCACTTGAGAATTTGTGGGGTTGGTGCCTGCCACTTCCAAATTAAGCACATATGGTCAATACAGCATTATAGAAATGTTAGCAGACAAAAGGCAGCCATTCAACCCATCAAGACGTACACTGACATCAAGTAGATCAATTCCAACAGTCCCAGTTTCTAATCTTTCTCGATAACCTGACAATCCCCTGTTGTATCGTGATTAATGCTATTTCCACAACTCTACTTTTAGAATAATAGTTTGGCATGGACTAGATGGGCAGATGGGCCTCTTCCTATGCTATAGTGTCCAATAATTCTATTGAATTCTTCACCAAATTTTGTCTGCCTGGATGGTTTCTTGCTAGCTGTTATCAGACTATTGAACAGACCTTTCATTTGTAACCTGAAGTGGCCCTTTCACTTCATTAACCTTTAGAACGTAGAACACAGAACAGAACAGCATAGTACAGGCCATTCATCTCTTGATGAGGTGTCAATCTCTACAATGTAAAACTACTACCTCACACCCATAACCCTGCACCCATGTACCTGTCCAAGAAACTTTTAAATGCCCCTACTGTACCAGTCTTCGCCACCAGTCCCGTCAATGCATTCCAGGTGCCCACCACTCTCTACGTAAAAAGACCTACCCCTGATGTCTCCCCTAAACTTCCCTCCCTTCACTTCACTTCCTACACATGTCCTCTGGTGTTTGCTGATCCTGCCCTGAGAAACAGGTGCTGGCTGTCCACCCTATCCATGCTTCCTGTGGTGCGCTGTTAGACAGAATCAGACATGCACAAAGATAAAGATTGTACAACAGGCTTTAATCCACAAAGACTTCCACAGAGCCAGGCTGGCTGTAGCTGCAGTAACTCTGAGTGAGGCCTCGGGAGGCCGGGGCAGGCTTATATCCCGGAGGGTGATAACGGGTGGGCCTTGATCCATTCAGCCCGACTGATTGACAGCCAGCCAGGGGTTGTCCTGTCCCCTTAAACTCCTGTAGGTACAGAGGACGGTGGTGTACCACCACATTCACCCCCTTCTTTAAAATTGTCCCGGGGGTGGGGAAGTGGGTTGCGGGCAGTAACAAGGAATCGCATCCACTATGTACATATAATATTGACAGGTTGAGACGATTCGGTGGCCACCGGGGTCTCTGTGACCGTCGTAGCACTGGCTCCTGGTCACTGGTCAGAGGGGAAGTGGGGGGGCTGACAGCAGGGTTGTGTGTGGCTAGTGTGGTGTGGAGGGGTGGCCGGGGGGCTGGGGTTGACGTATGTGGGTTGTATTGGATGGGTGGGGGGGGGCGGGTTCGTCTCCTAAGGCTGAAGCGGGCCCCTGGTGGTCAAGGGGGTCCTGCATGCCCCATAGCTGCCTGGAGACAGGGATATATGCCCAGTCAGTGTCATCCTGGTGGAGGGTGGTGTGGTGTGGTGGGTGCTCCTGCTGGTGCCAGGTCCCTGGTTGAGATGGTGTCCTCCCTGCCACTGCCGAACCTAACGTAGGCGTAGTTATGGTTTGCATGCAGGAGGAAAACCTGCTTCACAAGGGCTTCGGCCTTGGGTGTCCGTACATGCTTATGAAGAAGCACCTGTCCTGGGGACGTGAGCCATGCTGGGAGTGACATTCCAGTTGCCGACCTCCTGGTGAATGAGAACAGACGTTCATGAGGGGTCTCGTTGGTAGCCGTGCACAGCAGTGACTGAATGGCATGGAGTGCCTCGGGCAGGGAGTCCTGCCAGTTCTCCATGGCCCACCCTTTTGACCTGAGAGCCAGGAGGACTGCCTTCCAGACCACCCCATTCTCGCATTCCACTTGCCCATTGCCTCTCGGGTTATAGCTTGTCGTGCGCAGCTCGTCACTCATGAAACTTGACCCCCAGTCACTGTGGATGAAGTCGGGGTAGCCAAACATGGTGAAATCTGCCCCAAGGCCCTGATGACGATGGCTGTGGAGGTGTCCGGACAAGGGATGGTGAAAGGGAAGCGTGAGTACTCGTCCACTACCATGAGGAAGTAGACGTTTCAGTTCGTGGAAGGCAGGGGCCCTTTGAAGTCCATGCCAAGATGTTCAAAAGGCCGAGTAGCCTTTACTATATCCGTACCTCCTCTTTGATGAAGTCCCTGTCTGCAGCGCAACAGCACCTACTTCTGGCGGCGATCAGCTTGCAGCCTAGCGCAAGATGTGGGAAGAGCGCCGGTGGGTTGATGTGCAGTGTGAAGAGGCTGCAGGTTAGCCGGGGCTGGTAGGTTGGCGTGATGTGCAATGTGAGTGGAGTTTGGGGCCCCCCGAAGGCAAGGGTGGCACTCTGCAGGTGGCACTGGAAATCCAGGCCCGGTGGGGGTGGGGGGGAATGGAAGAAGCGGGGTTTACACTGTGCACGGACCCGACAGCCTCGGTCATGTCCCTGACGTCCCTGATGGTGTACGGCAGATTTCAGGACTTAACGAAATGGAACAACCTGGTGATGCCCAGATGGTTCCTAGCTGGGCAGTTTTGGTGCGATCGTTGATCTGACCCATACCAGGACCCACAGTACTTACAGGGGCGCCGTGCGCCTGCCGCAGTGACGTTCTCCTCCCCAGCTCAGCCTGGGGCTGCAGCTGCAGCGTGGGAGGGCCATGAGGGAGCCTAGGGGAACATGGAATCCAAGGCTTCGACGTGCAGGGCTGCTGCTTTCAAGGTTTGTACCACTTCCACAGACCTGGTTAGGGCATAGATGTTGTCTTCCAGCAGCTTCTGCCAGGTGGCCCTTGAGCATAGCCCTCAGATAAAGGCATCTCTAATCAGTCTCTTGACCTCTTCTGCACCTACCCCAGGTTCAGCCATACACAGTCGGGCCAACTCTCGCAAGTGTCCCAGGTAAGACTCAGCCATCTCCCCAGGTTGCTGGGCTCGGGTGTTGAGCAGTTACCTTGCACAGACCACATTCATGGGGGGCTTGTACAAGTTCTCGAGAGTGTCCATTGCACTCTTTTACGTGGAGCAGCCTTTGGTTACCTGGAAGGCGCGGGGACCCAGCTTTGACCGGAGTAGGACCAACCTCTTCTGATTGGAGACCAGGATGTCACCCTAATGTGCCTCGATGATTGCCTCGACCGCATGCTGCCAGATCTCGAAGCATGCCTGGACTTCCAGGTGGCATACAGGCTTTAATCCACAAAGACTTCCACAGAGCCAGGCCGGCTGTGGCTGCAGCAACTCTGAGTGAGGTCTCGGGAGGCCGGCACAGGCTTTTATCCCGGAGGGTGATTGACACCCAACCGGGTAGGGCTTGATCCATTCAGGCTGACTGATTGACAGCCGGCCAGGTGTTGTCCTGTCCCCTTACACTCCTGCAGGTACAGAGGTTGCCCCCTGCAGTAGGCCGGTGGTGTACCAACACAGCCTCTCATAATCTTATAAACCTCGATCAAGTCTCCTCTCATCCTTCTTTGCTCCAAAGTGAAAAGTCTCAGCTCTGCTAACCTTGCCTCATAAGACTTGTTTCCCAAGTCAGGCAGAATCCTGGTAAATCTCCTCTGCACCCTCACCATAGCTTCTACATCCTTCCTGTAATGAGGTGACCAGAACTGAACAATAATACAATGAGTGTTTTCTTACCAAAGATTTCTAGAATTGTAACATGACCTCTCTACTCCTGAATTCAATCTCCCTATTGATGAATCCCACCACCCCATAGGCCTCTTAACTATACCATCAACCAGTGTGGTGACCTTGAGGGATGCATGGATTTGAACCCCAAGGTCCCTCTGTTCATCTACTTTCTTAAGTAACCGACCATTAACCCTGTACTCACCCTTCTGGTTTGTCCTTCCAAAATGCATCTCCTCACACTTATCCGAATTGAAATCCATCTGCCACTTTTCCGCCCAACTCTACATCTTGTCTATATCCTCTTGTAACTTTCAACAACCTTCAGCTCCCTCCACGACTCCTCCAACCATCATGTCACCTGTAATCTTACTGACCCATCCCTGCGGTGCTTGAACGTGAACTTGAGACAGACAGGAGACTGCGGATGCTATTAGCTGAAGCCAAACACAACCTGCTGGCAGAACTCAGCAGGACGAGTGGGAGAAAAAGAATGCTCGGCGTTTCATGTCTCAATAGTTTCTGCTCAAAACGTTGACCATTCTTCCCACTGATGCTGTTCGACCCGTTGAGTTCTGCCAGTAAGTTGTGTTTAACTTCAGCGATGTTAGGGGGGTTGTCCTACAGTGACATTTGTTCAATCATTCAAGGGATGTGGGCTTTCCGAAAGAAGGCCCTTTGAGCCCAGGAAACCCATGCTGCTAAATTTCACCTAAATTTCCCTACGTTTTAGATGGTGGGAATAAACCGGAGCATCTGGAGAAAACACACTCAGGTCACAGGTAGAACATTCAAACTCCTTTCAGGCAGGTGCCAGAGTTGAACCCGGATCACTGGGTGACATGGTTTCCATTCTTGGTTAGTGCAATGCTGTTATGGTGCCAGCGACCGACCGGGACTGGGGTTCATGTCCCGCGCTATCTGTAAGGAGTTTGTACATTCGCTCTGTGACCTTGTTGTGTGCGACGAAATCGGTCCGATGGGTCCTAAGCCCAACAAATCTGAATATGGCTGGTTAAACAGTAGTTTTTTTTTATTTACATGCAATACTATAGCTCCCAACCCTTTAACTGCACCCACCATACCAACGACTTTCCAGTATTGCTCACAGTTCCCAACCTGGAGTGGAGATATGATTGAGCTAGAAGAAAAAGAGGCAGATGGCTCAGACATGATATAGGCTGATAGTGCAATCAGCTGGAGAGTCCTGTGCAGGTATCGATGAGGCAATTAAAGGGGCCAATGACCAAATGTGCGTTGACCTTTGGGCAGAGTGTAACCTTGATTGGCAGGTGATGTGACTTGCAACTAGATTCCAGGCAGAGAGGTCTCATGTCCTTACGTAATCCACACTCTCACCAAGTTCTAGGCGGAGAGGCCACATTAAACTTCACAATCAACACTCCAACCAAGTTCCAGATGGAGAGGTCACATGACACTCCACAATCAACACAACAGACCTGAGTGAGTTTCCTCCGGGTGCAACTGTTTTCTCCTACCATTCAATAGGTACTGGGAGTTGCAGGTCAATTGGCTGTAGTCGGGCTGCATGGGCATGTAGGCTGAAAGGGCCTGTTTCCATGCCATAGGTCTAAATTGAAATTTTTAAAAATTGGAATAGCACTGAGACAGGTACATCGATAGGAAAGCAGAAATGGATAAGATTTGGACTTGGGCAAATGGGACAATTTGGTTGGCATGGTCATGGACTGAACTGAAAGGCCTATTTCAATGCTGAATAGGTTTATTTTGTCTTTTGTCTTTTGTCAGTGAGGTGGGCTCTGCGGTCTTCTTCAAAGGAGGTTGCTGCCCGCTGAACTGTGAGGCGCCAAGATGCACAGTTGGAGGTGAGATCAGCCCACTGGCGGTGGTCAATGTGGCAGGCACCAAGAGATTTCTTTAAGCAGTCCTTGTACCTCTTCTTTGGTGCACCTCTGTCTCGGTGGCCAGTGGAGAGCTCGCCATATAACACGATCTTGGGAAGGCAATGGTCCTCCATTCTGGAGACGTGACCCACCCAGTGCAGTTGGGTCTTCAACAAAGGAGGAAAAACCCAACACCCAACCCCAACCAACCAATTTTCCCTTGCAACCGCTGCAACCGTGCCTGCCTGTCCTGCATCGGACTTGTCAGTCACCAACGAGCCTGCAACAGACGTGGACATACCCCTCCATAAATCTTCATCCCCGAAGCCAAGCCACAGAAGAAAGATAGGTTTATTACTTCACTTGAACGGGAACAGCTCTGAGCAAAATTTGAATCCAGGGAGCAAACTAAAGAAGAATTTGTTAAACAGGGATGAATCAAAATGAAAAGATGATTCAAAGTTATTTTGTCATTTTATTTTAAAAGGGCTGTAATCTCTTCAAAGGCAAACTTAATCAATGCTCATCTTTATTTAATCGGCCATATGCTGCGTTCTTTAAATGTCCCTTGAGGCAAATCTCAGCTCTGTGTGGCGATGCATGCTGCCGTCAGATTAATCATTTGGATTTGAACCGTGGCAGATTCCAAAGCAGAGTAAGCGAATTTGTTCCTCACAAACGTTTGACTCTTCTGGGAGAGTCTTCACCAACAAGAATTTCTGCCTCAGCTTTCAGATCATTTCGATCTTTGCTCCATTCCCTGACGTAATTATTTCCAGATCTGGTTCTGAGCATGGGCCTTTGGCCCCCAATGCTCATGCTGTCCCACTCACACTAAATCCCATTTTACTAGCATTTGGAGTGTGGGCTTTCAAGTCTTGGCAGCATCAAGTCAGGCCAAGTTTATTACCACCTGATTATACAAGCACAACCTGATGAAAGGTAAAATAGATGGGGGAGAGCCAGTGGATGTGGTGTACCTGGACTTCCAAAAGGCCTTCGATAAGGTCCCACATAAACGAATGGCTTCCAAAATCAAGGCTCATGGGATTGGGGGCAAAGTATTGATGTAGATTGAGAACTGGCTGGCAGGTAGAAGACAGAGAGTTGGGATAAATGGCTCGTTTTCTGAGCGGCAGGCGGTGACCAGTGGGGAGCCACAGGGATCTGTACTGGGACCCCAGCTGTTCACAATTTACATTAATGGTCTGGATGAGGGGATTGGATGTAATATCTCCAAATTTGCAGATGACACTAAGCTAGGAGGGGTTGTGTGCACGGAAGAGGGGGTCAGGAAGCTCCAGTGTGATTTGGATAAATTGACGGACTGGGCAGATCCATGGCAAATGCAGTACAATGTGGATAAATGGGAGGTTATCCACTTTGGTAATACAAACCGGAGGGCAGATTACTATTTGAATGGCAATAGATTAAGAGATGAAGAAGTGCAGAGAGACCTAGGGGTACTTGTACATCAGTCTCTGAAGGCGAGCATGCAGGTACAGCAGGCGGTTAAAAAGGCAAATGGTATGTTGGCCTTCATATCAAGAGGGTTTGAGTATAGGAACAAGGATACCTTACTGCAGCTGTACAGGGCCTTGGTGAGACCACACCTGGAGTACTGTGTGCAGTTTTGGTCACCTTATCTAAGGAAGGATGTTCTTGCAATGGAGGGAGTGCAGAGGCGATTCACCAGGCTGATACCTGGAATGGCAGGAATGACTTAGGAGGAAAGATTGCGCAAATTGGGATTGTACTCGCTGGAGTTTAGAAGATTGAGAGGGGATCTCATAGAGACATATAAAATTCTGGCAGGACTGGACAGAATGCATGCAGATGGGATGTTTCCAAGGACGGGAAAATCCAGAACCCGGGACCATGGTTTGAGGATAATAGGCAAACCATTTAGGACCGAGATGAGGAGGAATTTCTTGATCCAGAGGGTGGTGAATCTGTGGAATTCATTGCTACAGAGGGCAGTAAAGGCAGGTTCATTAAATCTATTTAAGAGGGAATTCGATCTATTTCTTCAGTATAAGGGTATTAAAGGTTACGGCGAGAAGGCGGGGACGGGGTACTGAACTTTAAGATCAGCCATGATCTCGTTGAATGGCGGAGCAGGCTCGAAGGGTCGAATTACCTACTCCTGCTCCTATCTTCTATGTTTCTATGTTTCTAAATTGCGTTCTCTGGTCCTCGGGGCAAAAACACACAGACATACCACCAGACAAAACATACATATGGAGAACAATAGTTCATCTAAATAAATAAATATTGTTTCATGGATATGGGAGTCTCGGATGGTGATGTGAGCAGTTCCTTTAGTCATTCACCATTTTCACTGCCCATGGGAAGAAGCTGGTGGCGCTGGTTCTGATCCTCCTCCATCTCCTTCCCGATGGAAGCAGCTGAAAGATGCTGTGTGCAGGGTGGAAGGGGTCCTCAATGATTTTGTTCTCCTCCATATGTCTTGATACTTCTCCACCCACCAGGCAGTGACAATTACCCCGTGGATGAAGATATTTCCTCCTTTGATCCCCTCTAAATCCCCTTCAACATTACCCTTTGGCTATTGACATTGCTGCTATGGGGAAAATATTCTTATTATCTGTTGTTGCATAAGTAAGAGGAATAAAGACAGGTTAGTAGAGTTGAGTCCATGGTCTTATTGAATGACAGAGCAGGGTCCATGGGCTAGTCGGCCAACAGCGCAGTACAGGAGACTGAGCAGTAAACAAACAGTTCAAAAAGGCGCCACTCAGGTCACTCCCCCTGCACCCCTGCCCCTCCATATTCCTTCCATCCTTGAAACTCGCAATCGAACCCGCGCCCACCGCCTCCGCTGGCACCTCATTCCACGCTCGAAGTAAAGAAGTTCCCTCGAATGTCCCAGAGAACTTGCACTCATAATTTTTAAGGAAAGAAATCAAAGTCATGAGATTGATTTGGTGTGAAGACATGATTAAACAGCTAAGGATTATTTATCATTGTTGAATGTAGCAAGATACAATGAAATGTTTTCCTTGCTGTGCCATTCAACGGTGAGCAAAGAGTCCCCACACTTCAGTGCTATCTTGCATAAGAAGAAAGAAAAGAGTCCCTTCAGAGAAACTGGGTGGTTGACGATTATGCCATATCATAGAACATTGTAGATTACAGGCCCTTCAGCCCACGAGCCAACGAGGCTGTAAGCCTACTCCACAACAACCTAATCCTTCTTTACCTCCCACTCATAATACTCTGTTATTCTTACATATGCCTATCTAATAATCTTTTGAATGTCCCTCAGGGTCGAGGATGATGGCCTTCATTCCCTTGATCCACCCAGTGAAGATGCCTGTGCACATATTGGCTTAACATGTACTTGATGTTACGCACCAAGAAACACATGATATTTCACAAATCAACCAACTAGTTCCAAAGGCATGGAAACCACGATGATTGGAGCTGAGGGGTTTGTTGCAGTCTTTGTCCACCTTCACAGGTGTTGAGTTCAGAGTAACTTTGTCTGCCTGTTCCACCTTTGAGGACTTGGTTGGGTTGTTCTTTGTCAGGGTGCTCACCCCCGACCTTACCACCATGGGTGGCCCTACCAGGAGTATAGCTCCAGACGACATCGCTCTCTGGATCACAGGACCACACAAGCTTCTCCACCACGACAAGTTGTCAATCCACAAAGTAGGCACCCATTGCTCTCTGTCTAAAACTACATACATCTGACATCTCCTCTAAACTTTCCTTAACTCATCTTAAACAGATGCCCTCTGGATGTCTCCCTATTAAGTCTTTCATGATCTTATCTATATTAAGACACCTCTTATCCTTCATTGCTTCAAAGAGAAAAGTAATACGTTTGTCAACCTCTCCAATCTAGGCAACATCCTGGTTAATCTCCTCTGCACCTTCCACTAATGCAGCCACCTCTGTCAGTACTATAACTAGCTCCCCACTGTCCATTGCACCTCCTCAATTCTGGTCCCCCAAAACCTTTTTACATTGAGTGCACACATGAGTAATGTTGGCATCTGCCCCATTACCATTTCTCTACTTGCTCTTTGTTGAACAAAGATACCACCATTATGTTAGATTCAGTCAATTTCCCTAATTCAAACTGGTATCTGTTGAGCAAAAGGGGAGATGCAGCAAAACTTGGGTGTTGCTGTGCATCAGTCGTTGTAAGTGGGCGTGCAAGTGCATCAAGCGGTGAGGAAGGTGAATGGTATGTTGCCATTCATAGCGAGAGGATTTGAGTCCAGGAGTACAGAGATCCTGCTACAGCTGTACAGGGCCTTGGTGAGACCACACCTGGAGTACTGCATGCAGTTTTGGTCGCCTTATCTTTGGAAGGATATCCTTGCCTTGGAGGGGGTGAAGAGAAGGTTCACTAGGCTGATACCGGGGATGGAAAGACTTGCATTTGAAGAAAGGTTGGATAGACTAGGCTTGTATTCTCTGGAATTTAGGGGGGATCTTATAGAAACGTGTAAAATTCTAAAGGGTTTAGACAGACTAGATGCAGGAAGGTTGTTTCCAATGCTGGTAAAAAATTAGAACCAGGGGTCACAGATTAAGGATAAGGGTGTTTTTTAGGACTGAGATGAGGAAAACTTTCTTCTCTCAGAGGGTGGTGGATCTGTGGAATTACTTGCCATAGGAAGTAGTTGAGGCCAGTTGCTTGCCAATATTTAAGAGTAGGTTAGCTTTGGCCCTTGTGGCTAAGGGGATAAAGGGGTATGGGGATAAGGCAGGAACCGGGTACTGATCAGCCATGATCATATTGAATGGTGGTGTAGATATGAAGGGCCAAATGGCCTAATCCTGCACCTATTTTTTTTATTTTCATAATTTTTAAAAAACTTTTGAAATATAGCATGGTAACAGGCCATTTCAGCTCACAAGACCACGCCACCCAATTTACACCCAATTAGCCTAAACTCCCGGTACATTTTGACTGGGAGGAGGAACCTGGAGCCCCCCCCCGGAGAAAAATCATGCAGACGAAGGGAAGACATACCAACTGCTTACAGACAGCACGGGATTCGAATCACAGGCCTGATTGTTGGTGCTGTTAAGACATGTCGCTAACCGCTATTCCAACCGGGCCACACAGGCAACAGGCCATCCATCAGCAGAAGCGATAGATAGAAGATCAATTTTTACATTCATGAGAAATTTGGGCAGGTAAATGGATGGGAGGGGAATGGAGAGATATGGACTGGGTGCAGGCTAATAGGAACAGGGAGAATAATAATTCGTGTAAATCATGTGCCTGGTTAAAGTAAGTCTGGCACAGACTAGATGGGCCAAAGGGCCTTTTTCTGTTCT